>NW_027015202.1:0-125000 GCF_036934945.1 Oncorhynchus masou masou
CTACTCCAGTTTCAACTGTTCTGCCTTAATATTATTCGACCATGCTGGTCATTTATGAACATTTGAACATCTTGGCCATGTTCTGTTATAATCTCCACCCGGCACAACCAGAAGAGGACTGGCCACCCCTCATAGCCTGGTTCCTCTAGGTTTCTTCCTAGGTTTTGGCCTTTCTAGGGAGTTTTTCTGGCCACCGTGCTTCTACCTGCATTTGCTTGCTGTTTGGGGTTTGAGGCTAAGGTTTCTGTACAGCACTTTGAGATATCAGCTGATGGATGAAGGGCTATATAAATAAATTTGATTTGATTTGATTTTGACTTTAAAACAATAATAATCATGTAATGACTGTGATAGGATACAATTGAGGATGGCTCAGCAACATTGTAGTTAAATGTAAATGTAAATGTAGTTATTCCACCATTCTAACCTAATTAAACACAGTGAAATAAAAGGGAAGCCTGTACAGAATAAAAAATATTCCAAAACATGTATCCTGTTTGAAATAAATCACTAAGTACAACTGCTAAAAACAAGTGACAAATCAAATAGTCTTTTTGTCCTGAATACAAATTGTTACTTTTGGGGCAAATCCCAATACAGCATATTACTGAGTATCCCTCTCCATATTTTCAAGCATAGTGGTGGCTGCATCATGTTATGGGTATGCTTGCTATCGTTAATGACTGGGGAGTTTTTCAGGATAAAAAAAATAAGCGTAATAGAGTTAAAGCACAGGCAACATCTGGAAACCTGGTTCAGTCTGCTTTTCCACCAGACACTGGAGATGAATTCACCTTTCAGCAGGACAACCTAGTACAAAGGCCAAATCTACACTGGAGTTGTTTACAGTTTTGACTTAAATCTACTTGAAAATCAATGGCAAGACCTGAAATGGTTGTCTAAGTAATGATCAACGGTTTTGTTCAAAATTCTAATAACATGTTTTCACTTCAGTCATCGCGGTGTGTCTAGATCAGGGAGGAAAAAATGAAACAATTTAGAATTCAAGCTGTTACAACAAAATGTGGAATAAGTCAATAATAATAATAATAACAACAATAATAATAATAAGTCAATAATAATAATAGTAATAATAATAATAATAGTAATAATAACAATAATAATAATAAGTCAATAATAATAATAGTAATAATAATAATAATAATAATAATAAGGCAATAATAATAATAATAATAAATAATAATAATAATAATAATAACAATAATAATAATACGTCAATAATAATAATAATAATAATAGTAATAATAATAAATAATAATAATAATAGTAATAATAATAATAATAGTAATAATAATAATAATAATAATAATAAGGCAATAATAATAATAATAATAAATAATAATAATAATAATAATAACAATAATAATAATACGTCAATAATAATAATAATAATAATAAATAATAATAATAAATAATAATAATACTAATAATAAGTCAATAATAATAATAATAATAATAATAATAAAGTCAATAATAATAATAATAATAAATAATAATAATAAGTCAATAATAATAATAATAAATAATAATAAGTCAATAATAATAATAATAAATAATAATAATAAGTCAATAATAATAATAATAATAATAATAATAATAATAATAATAAGTCAAGGGGTATGAATACTTTCTGGAGGCACAGTATTTTATTTATTTTTATGTAACTTTTATTAAACAAGGCAAGTCAGTTAAGACCAAATTCTTATTTACAATGGCAGCCGACACGGGTTTGACTAACACGGCTGGGCTAATAATGCACACGCCCTATGAGACTCTAATCACGACGGTTGTGATTCAGCCTGAATTCGAACCAGGGTGTCTGTAGTGGCCTCGAGCACAGAGAGGCAGTGTGTGTGATCGCTGTGCCACTTTCGGAAGTCATGAGAGAGTATACCACTAAAGCAGGTTCAATGAGTTAGCCAGCTACGGAAACTTTGATAAGCAACCAGAAATTACTGTGACTACTATTGATACTATTGAGTACTATTGATACTATTGAGTACTATTGATACTATTGGTACTTAATTATTATTGATACTATTGAGTACTATTGATGCTATTGAGTACTATTGATATTATTGAGTACTATTGATACTATTAGTACTATTGATACTATTGATACTATTGATACTATTGAGTACTATTGATACTATTGAGTACTATTGATACTATACTATTGGTACTATTGAGTATTATTGATACTGTGAGTACTATTGATACTATTGAGTATTATTGATACTATTGATTACTATTGATGCTATTGAGTACTATTGATGCTGTGGTATTATTGATCCTATTGATACTATTGAGTACTATTGATACTAGTGAGTATTATTGATACTATTGAGTACTATTGAGTACCATTGATACTATTGAGTACCATTGATACTACTGATACTATTGAGTACTATTGAGTACCATTGATACTATAGAGTACTATTGAGTACTATTGAGTACCATTGATACTATAGAGTACTATTGACTACTATTGAGTACTATTGATACTATTGAGTACTACTGCTACTATTGATACTATTGAGTACTATTGATACTACTGATACTATTGAGTACTATTGAGTACCATTGATACTATTGAGTACTATTGAGTACTATTGATACTATTGAGTACTACTGAGTACTATTGCTACTATTGAGTACTATTGATACTATTGAGTATTATTGATACTATTGAGTACTATTGATGCTATTGAGTATTATCAGTCTATTGATATTGATAGTACTATTGATACTATTGAGTACTATTGATGCTATTGAGTATTATTGATCTATTGATACTATTGAGTACATTGATACTTGATACTATTGAGTACTATTGAGTACCATTGATACTATAAGTACTATTAGTACCATTGATACTATTGATACCATTGATACTACTGATACTATTGAGTACTATTAGATACTACTGATACTATTAGTACTATTGAGTACTATTGAACTATTACTATTAATGGTACTATTGAGTACTACTGCTACTAGTACGTGAGTACTATTGATACTACTGATACTATTGAGTACTATTGAGTACCATTGATACTATTGAGTACTATTGACTACTATTGATACTATTGAGTACTACTGAGTACTATTGCTACTATTGATACTATTGAGTACTATTGATACTACTGATACTATTGAGTACTACTGCTACTATTGATACTATTGAGTACTATTGATACTACTGATACTAGAGTACTATTGAGTACCATTGATACTATTAGTACATTGATACTATTGAGTACTACTGATACTATTGCTACTATTGATACTATTGAGCTGAGATGTGTTTTTTGGATGTGTTTTTGGATGTAGTCCATTTGACCATGTCAAGAGTATCTTTCTAAAATAATAATAATAGATAAAGTGATTTCTGAATATCTACCTGGCTAACTCATTGATCGTGTTTTGTAGTAATCCCTTTTGGTTGATTATCTACCATTAGCGTCTGCAAATAAGGATCAATAAAACAAACACACACTGCAACACGTTAATAAACACACAGTATTGATTTATAGATCAGAGGCCAAGAGGACTGCTTCCCTTCCAAAACATTAGATAACCACGAAACACAAACACACACACATATTCACCTCAGCTCTTTCTTCACCTCCTCATAGTCAGCTTGTTCCTGCAGCTTTCCTCAGCTGCTATAAATATGTGAGAGAGAGAGAGAGAGAGAGAGAGAGAGAGAGAGAGAGAGAGAAGAGAGAGAGAGAGAGAGGAGGGCAGGAGATTAAATGAATGAAGTATAATGACAATCAACTTTTACATACGCGTGTGTGTGTGTGTGTGTGCGTGCGTGCGTGTATAGCCTACCTTGAGGCTACAGGCCGTCTTGGTGCTGAGCTGTGATTTGCAGCTGTGTGACCTGTGTGCTGGTACTCTCTCTGAGTTTAGACAGGCTGGCCTGCAGTCTCCAACATCTTCCACCAGCTGAACCATCTCCCTGTCCTTGGCCTCCAGCTCTGCCTCCAGACTGGGCCGGGACAGGGCCTCCACAGCCTGGTCCTGTCGGTCAACACACATACATCCAATCTACCAATCAGAACAGCCTGGTCTATAGGTCAACACATACATCCAATCTACCAATCAGAACAGCCTGGTCCTATAGGTCAACACATACATCAATCTACCAATCAGAACAGCCTGGTCCTATAGGTCCAACACATACATCAATCTACCAATCAGAACAGCCTGGTCCTATAGATCAACATACATCAATCTACCAATCAGAACAGCCTGGTCCTATAGGTCAACACATACATCAATCTACCAATCAGAACAGCCTGGTCCTATAGGTCAACACATACATCAATCTACCAATCAGAACAGCCTGGTCCTATAGGTCAACACATACATCAATCTACCAATCAGAACAGCCTGGTCCTGTCGGTCAACACATACATCAATCTGCAATCAGAACAGCCCTATAGGTCAACACGTACATCAATCTACCAATCAGAACAGCCTGGTCCTATAGGTCAACACATACATCAATACAGCAATCTACCAATCAGAACAGTCTCTGCTCCTATAGGTCAACACAATAATCTACCAATCAGAACAGTCTGCTCCTATAGGTCAACACATACATCAATACAATAATCTACCAATCAGAACAGTCTGCTCATAGGTCAACTAGAGGCGCAGGAAAATCAATCAGCCAACCAACCAATCACTATAGGACAGCGTACCATTTCTGGGGTGGTCTGGATCTGTGGTCAGCTGCAGAGATTGGTTAGAAGAGGTCAGCTGCTCCCTCAGAGTGTCCGCCTCCCTCCTGGCCGCCCTCCGCCCTCTGAGAGACAAAGTGAGAAAGACAAAGTGAGAGAGACAGAGAGGCAGAGAGAGAGAGGCAGAGGCAGAGAGAGGAGGCAGAGAGAGAGAGCGAGGCAGAGAGAGAGAGCGAGGCAGAGAGAGAGAGAGCGAGGCAGAGAGAGAGAGAGGCAGAGAGAGAGAGAGAGGCAGAGAGAGAGAAGAGAGAGGCAGAGGCAGAGAGAGGCAGCAGAGAGAGAGAGGCAGAGAGGCAGAGAGGCAGAGAGAGATGAGCTGTCTGTCTTAACACAGCCGAAGTTGCACTGGACTGAGACCAGAGCGACCGTACTGAGACAGACTGCAGAGTACTGACTATAACTGGCAGAACTACAAGCTGAGGTGACTGAAATCTCCATGGAGAGAACATCGTGTTTACTGTTTTCCCCCGTTTTGATGTTTCCTGTCTACACAGGACATATTAAACGTGTGTGTGTGTGTGTGTGTGTGTGTGTGTGTGTGTGTGTAAGAGAACTGAAAGGCATGATGTCATCCCCTGAGGTACTACTGGACGCAGAACAACATGGTGTGTGTGTGCCAATCGGGGTGTTGTTGAAATGTGAAAGCTGAGCTCAAGGCTAACATTAGCATTATGTGGCTAGCGATCCCTCCCCAGGTCATACCCAGGTCATCTCAATAATGAATGTTAACATCAGTGACATCCCCACAGTCCCCCTGAATATCTATTATCATGAACAGAGTTGTGCGTTTTCGGCTACAGGGGGGTCTCTGAGCCGAGGGGGTAGAGGGCGCGTTATATTCATACTTCTAACTCCTAGCGTTCCTCCCAGTGGCGGCTCCTTCCTTATTTGGGGTCTTATGGATGATTGAGTGGTAGTGATTCATTTAAACCAATATTCCACATGGTAACACACTACAGTGTCCACTCAAGAGGCTCTTGGGAAGGATCTTGTGGTCGACTTCTAGCTGTTAGTTCTTAACTCCTTTCAGGAAGGTAGCAGACTAGCAACAACCCAGGAGGCTAGTAATGACCCAGGGAGGCTAGCAACAACCCAGGAGGCTAGCAACAACCCAGGGAGGCTAGCAACAACCCAGGGAGGCTAGCAACAACCCAGGGGAGGCTAGCATTAATCCAGGGAGGCTAGTATTAACCCAGGGGGCTAGTATTAACCCAGGGAGGCTAGTATTAACCCAGGGGGGCTAGTATTAACCCAGGGCTAGCAACAACCCAGGGAGGCTGTATTAACCCAGGGGGCTAGTATTAACACAGGGGAGGCTAGTATTAACCCAGGGGGCTAGTATTAACCCAGGGGGCTGAAGTATTAACCCAGGGCTAGCAACAACCCAGGGAGGCTAGTATTAACCCAGGGCTAGTAATAACCCAGGGGCTAGTAATAACCCAGGGGGCTAGTAATAACCCAGGGGAGGCTAGTAATAACCCAGGGGAGGCTAGTAATAACCCAGGGGAGGCTAGTAATAACCCAGGGGCCAGCAACAACCCAGGGGAGGCTAGCAATAACCCAGGGGAGGCTAGTAATGACCCAGGGGAGGCTAGCAACAACCCAGGGGAGGCTAGTAATAACCCAGGGGCCAGCAACAACCCAGGGGAGGCTAGCAATAACCCAGGGGAGGCTAGCAACAACCCAGGGGAGGCTAGCAATAACCCAGGGGAGGCTAGCAACAATCCAGCGGGGGCTAGCAACAACCCAGGGGAGGCTAGCAATAACCCAGGGGAGGCTAGTAATAACCCAGGGGAGGCTAGTAATAACCCAGGGGAGGCTAGTAATAACCCAGGGGGGGCTCGTATTAACCCAGGGGGGGGCTCGTATTAACCCAGGGGGGCCGTATTAACCCAGGGGGTTAGTAATAACCCAGGGGCTAGTAATAACCCAGGCTGAATAGTAATAACCCAGGGGGGGTAGTAATAACCCAGGGGAGGCTAGTAATAACCCAGGTGAGGCTAGTAATAACCCAGGGGCTCGTAATAACCCAGGGGCTAGTAATAACCCAGGGGAGGCTAGTAATAACCCAGGGGCTCGTAATAACCCAGGGGCTAGTAATAACCCAGGGGCTAGTAATAACCCAGGGGCTAGCAATAACCCAGGGGAGGCTAGTAATAACCCAGGGGCTAGTAATAACCCAGGGGCTAGTAATAACCCAGGGGAGGCGAGTAATAACCCAGGGGAGGCTAGTAATAACCCAGGGGCTCGTAATAACCCAGGGGCTAGTAATAACCCAGGGGCTAGTAATAACCCAGGGGCTAGTAATAACCCAGGGGCTAGTAATAACCCAGGGGCTAGTAATAACCCAGGGGCTCGTAATAACCCAGGGGCTAGTAATAACCCAGGGGCTAGTAATAACCCAGGGGCTAGTAATAACCCAGGGGCTAGTAATAATCCAGGGGCTAGTAAGCAATCAGGCCAGAGGGGGTGTGATGTATGGCTAATATACCACGGTTAAGGTTTGTTCTAAAGCACGACGCAACGAGGAGTGCCTGGATACAGCCCTTAGCCGTGGTATATTGGCCACATACACTACATGACCAAAAGAATGTGGACACCTGCTCGTTGAACATCTCATTCCAAAATCATGGACATTAATATAGAGTTGGTCCCCCCTTTGCTGCTATAACAACCTCCACTCTTCTGGGAAGGCTTTCCACTAGATGTTGGAACAATGCTGCTATAACAGCCTCCACTCCTCTGGGAAGGCTTTCCACTAGATGTTGTAACATTGCTGCTATAACAGCCTCCACTCTTCTGGGAAGGCTTTCCACTAGATGTTGTAACATTGCTGCTATAACAGCCTCCACTCTTCTGGGAAGGCTTTCCACTAGATGTTGTAACATTGCTGCGGGGACTTGCTTCCATTCAGCCACAAGAGCATTAGTGAGGTCAGGCACGGATGTTGGGAGATTAGGCCTGGCTCGCAGTCGGCGTTCCAATTCATCCAAAAGGTGTTCGATGGGGTTGAGGTCAGGGCTCTGTGCAGGCCAGTCATGTTCCTCCACACAGATCACGACAAGCCATTTTTGTCATGCTGAAACAGGAGAAGGCCTTCCCCAAACTGTTGCAACAAAGTTGGAAGCACAGAATCGTGCAGAATGTCATTGTATGCTGTAGTGTTTAGATTTCCCTTCACTGGAACTAAGGGGCCCGAACCATGAAAAACAACCCCAGACCATTATTCCTCTGCCACCAAACTTTACACTACACATTCAGGCAGGTAGAGTTCTCCAGGCATCTGCCTAACTCAGATTCGTCCGTCAGATTGCTTGATGGTGAAGCGTGATTCATCACTCCAGAGAACCCGTTTCACGGCTCCAGAGTCAATGGCGGCGGTTTTACACCGCTCCAGCCGCCGGCAGCTTAGCGTTTGCGGATGGTGATGTCAGGCTTGTGTGCGGCTGCTCGACCATGGAAACCCGTTTCATGAAAGCTCCCGACAAACAGTTCTTGTGCTGACGTTGCTTCCAGAGTATTGGAACTTGGTAATGTTGCAACCGAGGACAGACCATTTTTATGCGCTCGTGCTTCAGCACTCGGCGGTACCGCTCTGTGAGCTTGTGTGGCCTACCGCTTGCCGGATGAGCCGTTGTTGCTCCTAGACGTTTCCACTTCACAATAACAGCATAGCAGGGCAGAAATGTGGCGACGAACGACTCGTTTGGAAAGGTGGAATCCTATGACAGCGTCACGTTGAAAGTCACTGACCTCTTTCAGTGAGGCCAATTCTACAGCCAATGTTTGTCTATGGAGATTGCATGGCTGTGCGCTCAGTAGCGGGTGTGGCTGAAATAGCCAAATGCAGTCATTTGAATTGGTGTCAGCATACCTTTGTATATATAGTGTATCACAAAACCCCGAGGTGCCTTATTGCTATTATAAACTGGTTACCAACATTATTAGAAGCGTCAAAATAAATGCTTTGTCACACCCGTGGTATACGGTCTGATATACCTCAGCGGTCAGCCAATCAGCATTCAGGGATCGAACCACCCAGTTTATAATATCAAATAATGACCAAGGCCCTAAAGGGGTGGAGACTAACCTGATTGGCTCTCTCTAGATCGGTCATCACCATTTCAATCTCATCGGCCCTGAGGAGGAGGAAGTAGAGGAGGAAGTAGAGGATCAAGTGTTACTAAGGGGCACACAGGACAGTGATCATTACACACATCTAATACACACACATCTAATACCACACACATCTAATACACACACACACATCTAATACACACACACACACACATACACACACACACACACATCTAATACACACACACACACACACACACATCTAATACACACACACATCTAATACACACACATCTAATACACACATATCTAATACACACACACACATCTAATACACACACATCTAATACACACACATCCATATCTAATACACACACACATATCTAATACACACACACATATCTAATACACAGAAACACATCCATCTAATACACAGAAACACATCCATCTAATACACAGAAACACAAATATCCACAGAAACACAAAGCCTCCCCGAAACACACATAAGTCTCTCTCTTAAAAGTGTACATGTCCCAGCTGTCAGGTTTACATCTAGATGTTGGATAAAATGAATGAGTAAATATGAAACTATTTGTGAGAAGATGCAATGGGGAAGTTGGCCTTCTAAACGAGATACTTGTTAAGATGTAAAGTTTGAACTCGGCAGTGGCCACGCCCCCGTGACATCAGGTGTCATAGAACCGCCCCTTTTCCTCACAGAGTATAAAACCCACTTCCTATAAAAATGTACATTCAAGTCAGAACGCCGGGATGGAGTGCCCTTGTTGGAATGGCTACAGTTCTATAGGCCACTGTCACGATCGTCGTGAGGACGTCGGGGACAGAGCGTAGCGTGGATACATTCATCTTGATTGAATGAAGAACACGAAGAACACTTAAAACAAAAAAACAACAAAACGATTAAGACGAACGTGACCGCTATATTAGAAAAGTGCAAACACAGGCAACTAGACAAAGACAATAACCCAGAGAAAATACCCCAAAAAAGATGGCTGCCTAAATATGGTTCCCAATCAGAGACAACGATAAACACCTAGGCAACCATAGACCTACATAAACACCTAGATGGAAACAACCCCATAAATCTACAAAACCCCTAGACAGTAAAAACCCTAGATGAGACGAAACACACAATACCACCCTCGTCACACCCTGACCTATATAAAGAAAACAAAGAACACACAGGTCAGGGTGTGGCAGCCACAGAGAACATACAGCTGAAGTTTTTTTATTTTTTTTTAACCTTTATTTAACTTGGCAAGTCAGTTAAGAAAACATTCTTATTTTCAATGACGGCCTAGGAACAGTGGGTTAACTGCCTGTTCAGGGGGCAGAGCGACAGATCTGTACCTTGTCAGCTCAGGGATTTGAACTTGCAACCTTCCGGTCACTAGTCCAACGCTCTAACCACTCGGCTACCCTGCCGCGGCTACATGGCTGGAAATCATTAAACTCTGAGACTATCGCTCACCACAGAATAAGAGCAAATCACAGATGTATAATTACTAGCCCGGAGCAGGAAATTACGTAAGTCTTGGACGAGAATACCGACGACCGCTCGGAAGCATCTATTCTATGCAACGACCGACCATCTGCACGCCTGACGTATCCATTACAACAGACACTATCCAGAGTTGCAACCAGGAAGGACATGGTGACTTCTGGGGAAGTTAACCGGAGACTCTCTGATGAACTGAACTCTCCAGCAGACGGACCGGCGATTCCAACGGAGGAGACAACAACGACATACGGGCGTAAATATATACATTGCAATTATTCTCGAATGAGCGGCCCCGTTCATTTGCAAAAGATTAGCATTTCAATTCATATAATTATAGACTGTGTGAAGTGGATCCATTTGTCTTTCCCGCTCTTTCGCTGTCCACACCTCTTTCCTTTGTCTACCAAGCCATATCGGGTTAGTCCACTAGGGACTTTTTCTTTGTGTTATGTAGTCACCCAAATATCTACTGTTTGTTTGTTATGTATAATTCTGTGTGATTATTGAGTTCGTACATAAATAATTAAGTCAATTTGTATATTGCTGATTCATGATTCATGCATCAACGCATGTAGTTGCATGTATACAACTCTGAAACTCATGTTGTGTGTGTGTGTGTGTGTGTGTGTAGCTGTGTATGTGTGTGTGTGTGTGTGTGTGTGTGTGTGTGTGTGTGTGTGTGTGTGTGTCACTACATCTCTCCCTCTGAGGTCATTTATACCCCCTCTTATATCCCCCTTTGTAACCCCTCCCCCCTTATACCCCCCCTTTATAACCCCTCCCCCCTTATATCCCCCCTTTATAACCCCTCCCCCTTATAACCCCCCTTTATAACCCCTCCCCCCTTATAACCCTCCCCCTTATAACCCCTCCCCCTTATAACACCCCCTTTATAACCCCTCCCCCTTAATAACCCCTCCCCTTATAACCCCCCTTTATAACCCCTCCCCTTTATACCCCCCCCCCTCCCCTTATAACCCCCTCCCCCAATGTCCCTCACTAAGACTAAAAGCGTACAGAGACCCTCATCCAGTGGTATAATAGGAGATTTTTGGGGAGGTTCTAATTAAGCAATAAGGCCCTGAGGGTGAGGTACATGGCCAATTTACCACGGTTAGGGGACTGTCCAGAACAGGAAGAGAGTGTCCAGAACAGGAAGGAGTGTCCAGAACAGGAAGAAGTGTCCAGAACAGGAAGGAGTGTCCAGAACAGGAAGGGAGTGTCCAGAACAGGAAGGGAGTGTCAGAACAGGAAGGGAGTGTCCAGAACAGGAAGGCAGTGTCCAGAACAGGAAAGGGAGTGTCCAGAACAGGAAGGCAGTGTCCAGAACAGGAAGGGAGTGTCCAGAACAGGAAGGCAGTGTCCAGAACAGGAAGGCAGTGTCCAGAACAGGAAGGCAGTGTCCAGAACAGGAAGGCAGTGTCCAGAACAGGAAGGCAGTGTCCAGAACAGGAAGGCAGTGTCCAGAACAGGAAGGCAGTGTCCAGAACAGGAAGGCAGTGTCCAGAACAACCCTTAGCCGTGATATATTGGCCATATATCTCAAACACCCCCCCGAGGAGCCTTATTGCAAAAAATAAACCGGTTACCAACGTCATTACAGCTGTAAAAACAAATGTTTTGTTTTCCCCGTGGTATACGGTCTGATATTTGGCTGACAGCCAATCAGGGCTTGAACCAGCCAGTTTATAAAATGCCATATAATCTCTCAGTATTTACAGTGTATTGCTAAAGCCTGGATTTCGAGGCTGTCATTGAGCGGCAGGAGAAGGTCCAACCTCTGGGGCTTTCCGCTGGAGATTCCTAATCGCTTGGTGACCTCGGAGGGAGAGATGTCGTGACTGGAAATAATCACAGCAGCAAGTGATGCGATGGAGAGAAATGTTCACACACACACACACACACACACACACACACACACACCTACACACACACAGCTACACACACACACACAGACACCACCAGGCTCTGCACTCTGCCCTAAGGATTACAGTGAAGAACACCCACACACCCCCAACCACACCCAACCACCCCCACGGTCAGCCGAAACTCACTTTGCTGTGCAGTCCTTGTCATACTTGGTCTTCAGATCAAAGAGCTCTGCCTGAGTTGTTTCAAGAGCTGAAAAACAGCCAAGAAACAACAGCTATTAGTCAGGCCAACGGTGTGTGTGTGTGACAGATACAGGACAGGTAGTGAATGGACTGGTAGCTACCTGTCTGTAAGGCCTGGGCCTTGTGGTCAGCCTCAACCAGCTTAGAGGACATGGAGTCCTGGCTCTCCTGGAACTTTCTGGAAACAGAGATGGAGGATGGGGAGAGACAGAGATGGAGGGATGGGGAGAGACACAGAGAGAGATGGAGGGGTGAGGGAGAGAGGTGATGGAGGGATGGGGAGAGACAGAGAGAGATGGAGGGATGGGAGAGAGAGAGAGAGATGGAGGATGGGGAGAGACACAGAGAGAGATGGAGGGGTGGGGAGAGACACAGAGAGAGATGGAGGGGTGGGGAGAGACACAGAGAGATGGAGGGGATGGGGAGAGACAGAGAGAGATGGAGGGATGGGGAGAGACAGAGAGATGGAGGGATGGGAGAGAGAGAGATGGAGGGATGGGAGAGACAGGAGAGATGAAGGGATGGGAGAGACAGAGAGAGTCGGAGGGATGGGGGAGAGAGAGGGAGACAGAGGGATGGGAGAGAGACAGAGAGAGATGGAGGGATGGGGAGAGAGACAGAGAGAGATGGAGGGATGGGGAGAGACAGAGAGAGATGGAGGGATGGGAGAGACAGAGAGAGATGGAGGGATGGGGAGAGACAGAGAGAGATGGAGGGATGGGGAGAGACACAGAGAGATGGAGGGGTGGGGAGAGACACAGAGAGAGATGGAGGGGTGGGGAGAGACACAGAGAGAGATGGAGGGGTGGGGAGAGACACAGAGAGTGATGGAGGGATGGGGAGAGACAGAGAGAGATGGAGGGATGGGGAGAGACACAGAGAGAGATGGAGGGGTGGGGAGAGACACAGAGAGAGATGGAGGGGTGGGGAGAGACACAGAGAGTGATGGAGGGATGGGGAGAGACAGAGAGAGATGGAGGGATGGGAGAGAGAGAGATGGAGGGATGGGAGAGACAGAGAGAGATGAAGGGATGGGAGAGACAGAGAGAGTCGGAGGGATGGGGAGAGAGAGAGACAGAGGGATGGGGAGAGAGACAGAGAGAGATGGAGGGATGGGGAGAGACAGAGAGAGATGGAGGGATGGGAGAGACAAGAGAGTCGGAGGGATGGGGGAGAGAGAGAGACGGAGGGATGGGGAGATAGACAGAGCGAGATGGAGGGATGGGGAGAGGGACGGAGGATGGGGAGAGACGGAGGGATGGGGAGAGACAGAGAGATGGAGGGATGGGAGAGAGAGAGAAAGATGGAGGGATGGGAGAGAGAGAGAAAGATGGAGGGATGGGGAGAGAGAAAGATGGAGGGATGGGGAGAGAGAGAGATGATGGAGGGATGGGGGGAGAGAGAGACGGAGGGATGGGTAGAGAGACAGGCGAGATGGAGGGATGGGGAGAGAGACAGAGAGATGGAGGGGGGAGAGAGAGACGGAGGGATGGGGAGATAGACAGAGCGAGATGGAGGGATGGGGGAGAGACAGAGATGGAGGATGGGGAGAGAGAAAGATGGAGGGATGGGGAGAGAGACAGAGAGATGGAGGGATGGGGAGAGAGACAGAGATGGAGGGATGGGGAGAGAGATGGAGGGATGAGGGAGGGAGAAATATGGAGGGATGGGAGAGAGAGAGAGAAAGAGGGATGGAGGAGAGAGAGAGATGGAGGGATGGAGATAGACAGAGAGAGATGGAGGGATGGGGGGAGAGAGAGAAAGATGGAGGGATGGGGAGAGAGAGAGAAAGATGGAGGGATGGGGAGAGAGAGAGAAAGATGGAGGGATGGGGAGAGAGAGAGAAAGATGGAGGGATGGGGAGAGAGACAGAGAGAGATGGAGGGATGGGGAGAGACAGAGAGAGATGGAGGGATGGGGAGAGACAGAGAGAGATGGAGGGATGGGGAGAGACAGAGAGACGGGGATGGGGAGACAGAGAGAGATGGAGGGATGGGGAGAGAGACAGAGAGAGATGGAGGGATGGGGAGAGACAGAGAGAGATGGAGGGATGGGGAGAGACAGAGAGAGATGGAGGGATGGGGAGAGAGACAGACGGAGGGATGGGGAGATAGACAGAGCGAGATGGAGGGATGGGGAGAGAGAGAGACGGAGGGATGGGGAGAGAGACAGAGAGATGGAGGGATGGGGAGAGAGACAGGGAGAGATGGAGGGAAGGGAGAGGGACAGGGAGAGATGGAGGGATGGGGAGAGGAGAGACGGAGGGATGGGAGATAGACAGAGCGAGATGGAGGGATGGGAGAGAGAGAGACGGAGGGATGGGGAGAGAGACAGAGAGATGGAGGGATGGGGAGAGAGATGGAGGGATGGAGGGAAGGGAGAGGGAGGGACAGGGAGAGATGGAGGGATGGGGGGAGACAGGAGAGAGAGATGGGATGGGGGAGAAAGACAGGGAGAGATGGAGGGATGGGGAGAGGGACAGGGAGAGATGGAGGGATGGGGAGAGGGACAGGGAGAGATGGAGGGATGGGGAGAGACAGACGGAGGGATGGGGAGATAGACAGAGCGAGATGGAGGGAGACGGAGGGATGGGGAGAGAGACAGAGAGATGGAGGGATGGGGAGAGAGAAGGGAGAGATGGAGGGAAGGGAGAGGGACAGGGAGAGATGGAGGGATGGGGGGAGAGAGACGGAGGGATGGGGAGATAGACAGAGCGAGATGGAGGGATGGGGAGAGAGAGACGGAGGGATGGGGAGAGAGACAGAGAGATGGAGGGATGGGGAGAGAGACAGGGAGAGATGGAGGGAAGGGAGAGGGACAGGGAGAGATGGAGGGATGGGGAGAGAGACAGAGAGAGATGGAGTGATGGGGAGAAAGACAGGAGAGATGGAGGGATGGGAGAGGGACAGGGAGAGATGGAGGGATGGGGAGAGGGACAGGGAGAGATGGAGGGATGGAGAGAGAGACAGGGAGAGATGGAGGGATGGGGAGAGGGACAGGGAGAGATGGAGGGATGGGGAGAAAGACAGGGAGAGATGGAGGGATGGGGAGAGGGACAGGGAGAGATGGAGTGATGGGGAGAAAGACAGGGAGAGATGGAGGGATGGGGAGAGGGACAGGGAGAGATGGAGGGATGGGGAGAGAGACAGGGAGAGATGGAGGGATGGGGAGAGGGACAGGGAGAGATGGAGGGATGGAGAGAGAGACAGGGAGAGATGGAGGGATGGGGAGAGAGACAGAGAGAGATGGAGTGATGGGGAGAAAGACAGGGAGAGATGGAGGGATGGGGAGAGGGACAGGGAGAGATGGAGGGATGGGGAGAGGGACAGGGAGAGATGGAGGGATGGGGAGAGGGACAGGGAGAGATGGAGGGATGGAGAGAGAGACAGGGAGAGATGGAGGGATGGGGAGAGGGACAGGGAGAGATGGAGGGATGGGGAGAGAGACAGGGAGAGATGGAGGGATGGGGAGAGAGACAGGGAGAGATGGAGGGATGCGGAGAGAGACAGGGAGAGATGGAGGGATGGGGAGAGAGACAGGGAGAGATGGGGAGAGAGACAGAGAGAGATGGAGGGATGGGGAGAGAGACAGGGAGAGGGAGGTATGGGGAGAGAGACAGGGAGAGATGGAGGTATGGGGAGAGAGACAGAGAGAGATGGAGTGATGGGGAGAAAGACAGGGAGAGATGGAGGGATGGGGAGAGAGACAGGGAGAGATGGAGGGATGGGGAGAGAGACAGGGAGAGATGGATGGATGGGGAGAGAGACAGGGAGAGATGGAGGGATGGGGAGAGAGACAGGGAGAGATGGAGGGATGGGAGAGAGACAGGGAGAGATGGAGGGATGGGGAGAGGGACAGGGAGAGATGGAGGGATGGGGAGAGAGACAGGGAGGAGATGGAGGGATGGGGAGAGAGACAGGGAGGGATGGGGAGAGAGACAGAGAGAGATGGAGGGATGGGAGAGAGAGGGAGAGATGGGGAGAGAGACAGGGAGAGATGGAGGGATGGGGAGAGGGACAGGGAGAGATGGAGGGATGGGGAGAGGGACAGGGAGAGATGGAGGGATGGGGAGAGGGACAGGGAGAGATGGAGGATGGAGGGAGAGATGGAGGGATGGGGAGAGGGACAGGGAGAGATGGAGGGATGGGGAGAGGGACAGGGAGAGATGGAGGGATGGGGAGAGGGACAGGGGAGATGGAGGGATGGAGGGAGAGATGGAGGGATGGGGAGAGGGACAGGGAGAGAGTCATTCAAAGCAATTAAGACATCGGGTCATTGAGATGGCGTTTCTTCAGCCCCCTCAAACTCCCTTTCTGTTCAATTCTATAACCATGGAAACTGTAACATTTCTCTATTATACCACCATTTCTCAGCCTGTATTCTGCTTAAAAAACCACAAACCACTTCTCATTAAAATGCTGTATTCGGCAGTAATGTTTGGTCACCATGGTTCCCTGGCCGTTCTCCACCAATAGATATAGTTCAATAGTTCCTGACCAATAGATAGTTCAAAGAAGAGACAGAGAAGAGAGAACATGTATTATTTTATTTTATTTCACCTTTATTTAACCAGGTAGGCCAGTTGAGAACACCTTTATTTAACCAGGTAGTGGTGTGTATTGATCAGTATGTAGTGGTGTGTATTGATCAGTATGTAGTGGTGTGTATTGATCAGTATGTAGTGGTGTGTATTGATCAGTATGTAGTGGTGTGTATTGGTCAGTATGTAGTGGTGTGTATTGGTCAGTATGTAGTGGTGTGTACTGATCAGTATGTTGTGGTGTGTATTGATCAGTATGTAGTGGTGTGAATTGATCAGTATGTTTTATGTCACCTTTATTTAACCAGGTAGGCCAGTTGAGAACACCTTTATTTAACCAGGTAGTGGTGTGTATTGATCAGTATGTAGTGGTGTGTATTGATCAGTATGTAGTGGTGTGTATTGGTCAGTATGTAGTGGTGTGTATTGGTCAGTATGTAGTGGTGTGTATTGGTCAGTATGTAGTGGTGTGTATTGATCAGTATGTTTTATGTCACCTTTATTTAACCAGGTAGGCCAGTTGAGAACACCTTTATTTAACCAGGTAGGCCAGTTGAGAACAAGTTCTCATTTACAACTGCGACCTGGCCAAGATAAAGCAAAGCAGTTCGACACAAACAACAACACAGAATTACACATGGGAGTAAAACAAACATACAGTCAATAATACAGTAGAAAAAAGTATATATACAGCATGTGCAAATGAGGTGAGATAAGAGAGGTATGATAAAATAGGCCATGATGGTGATGTAGTTACAATATAGCAATTAAACACTGGAATGGTAAATGTGCAGAAGATGAATGTGCAAGTAGAGATACTGGGGTTCAAAGGAGCAAGATAAATAAATAAATACTGTATGGGGATGAGGTAGACTGGATGGG
The DNA here is from genome assembly GCF_036934945.1 of Oncorhynchus masou masou. Lineage (NCBI taxonomy): Eukaryota > Metazoa > Chordata > Actinopteri > Salmoniformes > Salmonidae > Oncorhynchus > Oncorhynchus masou. The sequence goes on from NW_027015202.1 coordinate 17,911, forward strand.
CTATTTACAGATGAGCTATGTATAGGTGCAGTGATCTGTGAGCTGCTCTGACAGCTGGTGCTTAAAGCTAGTGAGGGGGGTAAGAGTCTCCAGCTTTAGTGATTTTTGTAGTTCGTTCCAGTCATTGGCAGCAAAGAACTGGAAGGAGAGGCGGCCAAAGGAAGAATTGGTTTTGGGGGTGACCCGTGAGATATACCTGCTGGAGCGTGTGCTACAGGTGGGTGATGCTATGGTGACCAGCGAGCTGAGATAAGGGGTGACTTTACCTAGCAGAGACTTGTAGATGACCTGGAGCCAGTGGGTTTGGCGACAAGTATGAAGCCCAGCCAACGAGAGCGTACAGGTCACAGTGCTGGGTAGTATATGGGGTTTTGGTGACAAAACGGATTGCACTGTGATAGACTGCATCCAATTTGTTGAGTAGAGTGTTGGAGGCTATTTTGTAAATGACATCGCCGAAGTCGAGGATCGGTAGGATGGTCAGTTTTACGAGGGTATGTTTGGCACCATGAGTGAAAGGATGCTTTGTTAAGAAATAGGAAGCCGATTCTAGATTTAATTTTGGATTGTAGATGTTTAATATGATTCTGGAAGGAGAGTTTACAGTCTAACCAGACACCTAGGTATCTGTAGTTGTTCACATATAAGTCAAAGCCGTCCAGAGTAGTGATTGCTAGATTTGACACACTGAACTCTATCAGAGAAGTGGTTGGTCAACCAGGCAAGGCAGCCATTAGAGAAACCAAGGCTGTTGAGTTGAGCCAATAAGAACACGCTGATTGACAGAGTAAAAAGCCTTGGTCAGGTCGATGAATACGGCTACACAGACCTTAGGTACAGAACCAATCAGGACAGAGAATCAACCTCAGTACAGAACCAATCAGGACAGAGAATCAACCTTAGTACAGAACCAATCAGGACAGAGAATCAACCTTAGGTACAGAACCAATCAGGACAGAGAATCAACCTTAGTACAGAACCAATCAGGACAGAGAATCAACCCAAGGTACAGAACCAATCAGGACAGAGAATCAACCTTAGTACAGAACCAATCAGGACAGAGAATCAACCTTAGAACAGAGCCAATCAGGACAGAGAATCAACCTTAGGTACAGAACCAATCAGGACAGAGAATCATGGTCCTAGAGCAGGATGCAAGGCAGGGTGACAGGCCATGACCCCGGTGTGTGTTAGAAATAATCATGGTAACAACAGAGGGTTAAGGTTAGGGGAAGGTTAGGGGAAGGTCTGTCACTACAGAGTGATGTTAGTATGTAGAGAATCATGGTAACAACAGAGGGTTAAGGTTAGGGGAAGGTCTGTCACTACAGAGTGATGTTAGTATGTAGAGAATCATGGTAACAACAGAGGGTTAAGGTTAGGGGAAGGTTAGGGGAAGGTCTGTCACTACAGAGTGATGTTAGTATGTAGAGAATCATGGTAACAACAGAGGGTTAAGGTTAGGGGAAGGTCTGTCACTACAGAGTGATGTTAGTATGTAGAGAATCATGGTAACAACAGAGGGTTAAGGTTAGGGAAGGTTAGGGAAGGTCTGTCACTACAGAGTGATGTTAGTATGTAGAGAATCATGGTAACAACAGAGGGTTAAGGTTAGGGGAAGGTTAGGGGAAGGTCTGTCACTACAGAGTGATGTTAGCATGTAGAGAATCATGGTAACAACAGAGGGTTAAGGTTAGGGGAAGGTTAGGGGAAGGTCTGTCACTACAGAGTGATGTTAGTATGTAGAGAATCATGGTAACAACAGAGGGTTAAGTTTAGGGGAAGGTTAGGGGAAGGTTAGGGGAAGGTCTGTCACTACAGAGTGATGTTAGTATGTAGAGAATCATGGTAACAACAGAGGGTTAAGGTTAGGGGAAGGTTAGGGGAAGGTCTGTCACTACAGAGTGATGTTAGTATGTAGAGAATCATGGTAACAACAGAGGGTTAAGGTTAGGGGAAGGTTAGGGAAGGTCTGTCACTACAGAGTGATGTTAGTATGTAGAGAATCATGGTAACAACAGAGGGTTAAGGTTAGGGGAAGGTTAGGGGAAGGTCTGTCACTACAGAGTGATGTTAGTATGTAGAGAATCATGGTAACAACAGAGGGTTAAGGTTAGGGGAAGGTTAGGGGAAGGTTAGGGGAAGGTCTGTCACTACAGAGTGATGTTAGTATGTAGAGAATCATGGTAACAACAGAGGGTTAAGGTTAGGGAAGGTTAGGGGAAGGTTAGGGAAGGTCTGTCACTACAGAGTGATGTTAGTATGTAGAGAATCATGGTAACAACAGAGGGTTAAGGTTAGGGGAAGGTTAGGGGAAGGTTGGGGAAGGTCTGTCACTACAGAGTGATGTTAGTATGTAGAGGATCATGGTAACAACAGAGGGTTAAGGTTAGGGAAGGTTAGGGGGAAGGTCTGTCACTACAGAGTGATGTTAGCATGTAGAGAATCATGGTAACAACAGAGGGTTAAGGTTAGGGGAAGGTTAGGGGAAGGTCTGTCACTACAGAGTGATGTTAGTATGTAGAGAATCATGGTAACAACAGAGGGTTAAGGTGAGGGGAAGGTTAGGGGAAGGTCTGTCACTACAGAGTGATGTTAGTATGTAGAGGATCATGGTAACAACAGAGGGTTAAGGTGAGGGGAAGGTTAGGGGAAGGTTAGGGGAAGGTCTGTCACCTCTAGAGGCAGCGTAGGATAGATATAGGTCTGTAGCATGTTGGGTCTAGAGTGTCTCCCTCTTTGAAGAGGAGGATGGACCGCGGCAGCTTTCCAATCTTGGGGAATCTCAGACGACACGAAAGAGAGGTTGAACAGGCTAGTAATAGGGGTGGCAACAATTTCGGCAGATAATTTTAGAAAGAAAGGGTCCAGATTGTCTAGCCCGGCTGATTTGTTGGGGTCCAGAATTTGCAGCTCTTTGTGAATATCAACTATCTGGATTTGGGTGAAGGAGAAGTGGGGGAGGATTGGGTGAGTTGCTGTGGGGAGCGCAGAGCTGTTGACCGAGGTAGGGGTAGCCAGGTGGAAAGCATGGCCTGCTGTAGAAAAATGCTTATTGAAATTCTCAATTATGGTGGATTTATCAGTGGTGACAGTGTTTCCTATCCTCAGTGCAGTGGGCAGCTGGGAGGAGGTGTTCTTATTCTTCATGGACTTTATAGTGTTCCAGAACTTTTTTAAGTTTGTGCTACAGGATGCAAATTTCTGCTTGCAAAATCTAGCCTTATCTTTCCTAACTGCCTGTGTATATTTGTTCCTAACTTCCCAGAAAAGTTGCATATCACAGGGGCTGTTCGATGCTAATGCAGTACGTCACAGGATGTTTTTGTGCTGGTCGAGGGCAGTCAGGTCTGGAGAGAACCAAGGGCTATATCTGTTTTTGGTTCTACATTCCTTGAATGGAGCATGCTTATTTAAGATGGTGAGGAAGGCACTTTTAAAGAATAACTAGGCATCCTCTACTGAAGGGATGAGGTCAATTTCCTTCCAGGATACCTGGGCCAGGTCGATTAGAAAGGCCTGCTCGCTGAAGTGTTTCAGGGAGCGTTTTACAGTGATGAGTGGAGGTCGTTTGACCACTGACCCATTGCGGATGCAGGCAATGAGGCAGTGATCGCTGAGATCTTGGTTGAAGACAGCAGAGGTGTATTTAGAGGGAAAGTTGGTTAGGATGATATCTATGAGGGTGCCCATGTTAACGGCTTTGGGGTTGTACCTGGTGGGTTCATTGATAATTTGTGTGAGTTTGAGGGCATCAAGCTTAGATTGTAGGATGGCTGGGGTGTTAAGCATGTCACAGTTTAGGTCACCTAGCAGCAGGAGCTCTGAAGATAGATGGGTGGCAATCAATTCACATATGGTGTCCAGGGCACAGCTGGGGGCTGAGGGGGGTCTATAACAAGCGGCAACAGTGAGAGACTTGTTCCTGGAAAGATGGGATTTTTAAAAGTAGAAGCTCAAATTGTTCGGCAGTTCAATGTTGTCAGAAAATGTTATAGTTAGGGATGGAAATTTCTGGGTTTTTGGTGGACTTCCTAAGCCAGGATTCAGACACGACTCGGACATTCGGGTTGGCAAAGTGTGCTAAAGCAGTGAATAAAACAAGCTTAGGGAGGAGGATTCTAATGTTAACATGCATGAAACCAAGGCTATTATGGTTACAGAAGTCAACAAATGAGAGCGCCTGGGAAATGGGAGTGGAGCTAGGCACTGCAGGGCCTGGATTACCCTCTACATCACCAGAGGAACAGAGGAGGAGTAGGATGAGGGTACGGCTAAAGGCTAAAAGAACTGGTCGTTTAGTGCGTTCAGAGCAGAGAGTAAAAGGAGCAGGTTTCTGGGCATAAGAGAATAGATTCAAGACATAATGTACAGACAAAGGTATGGGAGGATGTGAGTACATTGGAGGTAAACCTAGGCATTGAGTAATGATGAGAGAGATATTGTCTCTAGAGACGTTTAAACCAGGTGATGTCATCGCATATGTGGGAGGTGGAACAACATGGTTGGTTAAGGCATATTGAGCATGGCTAGAGGCTCTACAGTGAAATAAGACAGTAATCACTAACCAGGACAGTAATGGACGAGGCATATTGATATAGGGAGAGGCATGCGTAGCCGGGTGATCATAGGGGTCCAGTGAGTGGTCGGGCTGGCTGGAGACACGGCGATTCAGACAGTTAGCAGGCTAACAAGCTAACAGCTAGCAGGCCGGGGCTAGCAAGCTTGTAGCCCGGGGCTAGCAACCTAGTAGACCGGGGCGAGAAAGCTTGTAGACCGGGGCAAGAAAGATAGTAGACCGGGGCAAGAAAGATAGTAGACCGGGGCGAGAAAGCTAGTAGACCGGGGCGAGAAAGCTAGTAGACCGGGGCGAGAAAGCTAGTAGACCGGGGCTAGAAAGCTAGTAGACCGGGGCTAGCAAGCTAGTAGAACGGCGCTAGCAAGCTAGTAGACCGGGGCTAGCAAGCTAGTAGACCGGGGCTAGCAAGCTAGTAGACCGGGGCTAGCAAGCTAGTAGACCGGGGCAAGCAAGCCAGTAGACCGGGCTAGCAAGCTAGTAGAACGGGGCTAGCAAGCTAGTAGAACGGGGCTAGCAAGCCAGTAAACCTGGGATAGCAAGCTAGTAGAACGGGGCTAGCAAGCAAGTAGACCGGGGCTAGCAAGCTAGTAGACCGGGGCTAGCAAGCTAATAGACGGGCCTTAGAGGGACGTCTCGATGGAGGAAAGTCTGTTTTGGCCTCTACGTGTGGTGACATCGATAGACCAGTCGTGATGGATAGTAGGGTTCCGAGTAGCAGAGAGGGCCAAGTCCAGTTGGCAAAATAGGTATAGAGGCCCAAGAAATTAGTTACAGATACTGTAACCCTCCTCTCTATATTCCTAGTAGATACTGTAACTCTCCTCTCTATATTCCTAGTAGATACTGTAACCACGGCGATTCAGACAGTTAGCAGGCTAACAAGCTAACAGCTAGCAGGCCGGGGCTAGCAAGCTCGTAGACCGGGGCTAGCAAGCTAGTGATTTGATTTGATTTGAACCCTCCTCTCTATATTCCTAGTAGATACTGTAACCCTCCTCTCTATACTCCTAGTAGATACTGTAACCCTCCTCTCTATACTCCTAGTAGATACTGTAACTCTCCTCTCCTCTATATTCATAGTAGATACTGTAACCCTCCTCTCTATATTCCTAGTAGATACTGTAACCACGGCGATTCAGACAGTTAGCAGGCTAACAAGCTAACAGCTAGCAGGCAGGGGCTAGCAAGCTCGTAGACCGGGGCTAGCAAGCTAGTGATTTGATTTGAACCCTCCTCTCTATATTCCTAGTAGATACTGTAACCCTCCTCTCTATACTCCTAGTAGATACTGTAACCCTCCTCTCTATACTCCTAGTAGATACTGTAACTCTCCTCTCTATATTCCTAGTAGATACTGTAACCCTCCTCTCTATACTCCTAGTAAATACTGTAACCACGGCGATTCAGACAGTTAGCAGGCTAACAAGCTAACAGCTAGCAGGCCGGGGCTAGCAAGCTCGTAGACCGGGGCTAGCAAGCTAGTGATTTGATTTGAACCCTCCTCTCTATATTCCTAGTAGATACTGTAACCCTCCTCTCTATATTCCTAGTAGATACTGTAACCCTCCTCTCTATACTCCTAGTAGATACTGTAACCCTCCTCTCTATATTCCTAGTAGATACTGTAACCCTCCTCTCTATATTCCTAGTAGATACTGTAACCACGGCGATTCAGACAGTTAGCAGGCTAACAAGCTAACAGCTAGCAGGCCGGGGCTAGCAAGCTCGTAGACCGGGGCTAGCAAGCTAGTGATTTGATTTGATTTGAACCCTCCTCTCTATATTCCTAGTAGATACTGTAAACCTCCTCTCTATACTCCTAGTAGATACTGTAACCCTCCTCTCTATACTCCTAGTAGATACTGTAACTCTCCTCTCCTCTATATTCCTAGTAGATACTGTAACCCTCCTCTCTATATTCCTAGTAGATACTGTAACCACGGCGATTCAGACAGTTAGCAGGCTAACAAGCTAACAGCTAGCAGGCCGGGGCTATAGCAAGCTCGTAGACCGGGGCTAGCAAGCTAGTGATTTGATTTGATTTGAACCCTCCTCTCTATATTCCTAGTAGATACTGTAAACCTCCTCTCTATACTCCTAGTAGATACTGTAACCCTCCTCTCTATACTCCTAGTAGATACTGTAACTCTCCTCTCCTCTATATTCCTAGTAGATACTGTAACCCTCCTCTCTATATTCCTAGTAGATACTGTAACCACGGCGATTCAGACAGTTAGCAGGCTAACAAGCTAACAGCTAGCAGGCCGGGGCTAGCAAGCTAGTGATTTGATTTGAACCCTCCTCTCTATATTCCTAGTAGATACTGTAACTCTCCTCTCCTCTATATTCCTAGTAGATACTGTAACCCTCCTCTCTATATTCCTAGTAGATACTGTAACCACGGCGATTCAGACAGTTAGCAGGCTAACAAGCTAACAGCTAGCAGGCCGGGGCTAGCAAGCTAGTGATTTGATTTGAACCCTCCTCTCTATATTCCTAGTAGATACTGTAACCCTCCTCTCTATATTCCTAGTAGATACTGTAACCCTCCTCTCTATATTCCTAGTAGATACTGTAACTCTCCTCTCTATATTCCTAATAGATACTGTAACTCTCCTCTCTATATTCCTAGTAGATACTGTAACCCTCCTCTCTATACTCCTAGTAAATACTGTAACCACGGCGATTCAGACAGTTAGCAGGCTAACAAGCTAACAGCTAGCAGGCCGGGGCTAGCAAGCTCGTAGACCGGGGCTAGCAAGCTAGTGATTTGATTTGAACCCTCCTCTCTATATTCCTAGTAGATACTGTAACCCTCCTCTCTATATTCCTAGTAGATACTGTAACCCTCCTCTCTATATTCCTAGTAGATACTGTAACCCTCCTCTCTATATTCCTAGTAGATACTGTAACCCTCCTCTCTATACTCCTAGTAGATACTGTAACTCTCCTCTCTATATTCCTAGTAGATACTGTAACTCACCTCTCCTTCTCTGCATAGTCATTGTGGAGCTGGACCTGTTTCTCCTGGACCAGGTTCTCAGCCTGGTTCTTCAGGGACTGCTCATAGTCCCGGATCTTCTCCTTCAGGGCTTTAATAGTCACCTCTAGACCAGGAGAGAGAGAGAGGGGGTGAATACAGGATAGTGGGAGAGATGATTATTCCAGTCATGAAGTCCCATCATAAAAGGAATATTATAAACACGATTCACCCCAGCTTGAAACGAAAAGGGGAATCAGGTGCTCATCCGAGGGACTTGAAAGTGTGTGTGTGAGTGAGTGTGTGTGTGAGTGTGGTGGATTGAAACTCCATTCTCCCAGCTCTGACACATAATCAATAGAGTTCTCTCAGAGACCTTTTACCCTGTCCTTGCTTAGCACAACCTTAAACATTTAGGTTGCTGGGATCAATGTCCCCTGCTGAGGGTTTCTCTCTGAGTGTGTGTGTGTGTGGGGGGGGGGGGGGGGGTTTAAGCTGCCACTATTGAGCTGTTCCAATTCACTCACGCTGAGCTGTTCCAATTCACTCCCGCTGAGCTGTTCCAATTCACTCACGCTGAGCTGTTCCAATTCACTCACGCTGAGCTGTTCCAATTCACTCACGCTGAGCTGTTCCAATTCCCTCACTCTGAGCTGTTCCAATTCCCTCACGCTGAGCTGTTCCAATTCCCTCACGCTGAGCTGTTCCAATTCCCTCACGCTGAGCTGTTCCAATTCCCTCACGCTGAGCTGTTCCAATTCCCTCACGCTGAGCTGTTCCAATTCCCTCACTCTGAGCTGTTCCAATTCCCTCACGCTGAGCTGTTCCAATTCCCTCACGCTGAGCTGTTCCAATTCCCTCACTCTGAGCTGTTCCAATTCCCTCACTCTGAGCTGTTCCAATTCCCTCACGCTGAGCTGTTCCAATTCACTCACTCTGAGCTGTTCCAAAATACTCTCCTCCTCATTGTTCTCTCTATACTACTCCTGTAGTCATTCCCCTCTCTCCTCTCCTTCCCATTCCTCTGTCCTCTAGTCATCTCCTTCCCTCCCTCCACCATCCCTCCACCATCCCTCCCTCCCTCCATCCCTTCCTCCCTACCTTCATCCATCCCTTCCTCCATCCATCCCTTCCTCCCTCCCTTCATCCCTCCCTCCCTCCCTCCCTCCCTCCCTCCCTCCATCCCTTCCTCCCCTCCCTCCATCCCTCCCTCCCTCCCTTCATCCACCCCCTTCCTCCCTCCCTTCCTCCCTCCCTTCCTCCATCCCTCCCTCCCTCCCTCCCTCCATCCCTTCATCCATCCCTCCCTCCATCCCTCCCTCCATCCCTTCCTCCATCCCTCCCTCCCTTCATCCATCCCTCCCTCCATCCCTTCCTCCCTCCTTCCTCCATATATAGAGAATATTCCATGACCACTGCATGTCTGACACACCGCTTTCTCTGACCAGATAACCCCTTTTCTTGCTCCATTTTAGTAGTGTGTGTGTGTGTGTGTGTGTGTGTATGTGTGTGTGTGTGTGTGTCTCACCCTGGTTCTTGACCTCAGTAAACTCTTTGTTGTAGTCCTCTAGAGTCTCTCTGAGTTTGAGGTTCTCTGTCTCGATGTCGTGCATCTGCTGGAGCTTCAGCTGTAACTGCTGACCCAACTCCAGCACAGGGACAGGGTCTGAGAAAACACACACACACAGGGACAGGGTCTGAGAACACACACACACACAGGGACAGGGTCTGAGAAAACACACACACACAGGGACAGGGTCTGAGAACACACACAGGGACAGGGTCTGAGAAAACACACACACTACGTTACACACACACACGCACACTATGTTAAACACACACACTACGTTACACACACACTACGTTACACACACACACACACTATGTTACACACCACACTACGTTACACACACACTACGTTAAACACACTACATTACACACACACACTACGTTACACACACACACACACACTACGTTAAACACACACACACACACTACGTTACACACACACACACACACACACACACACTACGTTACACACACACACACTATGTTACACACACACACACACACACACTACGTTACACACACACACACACACACTACGTTACACACACACACTACGTTACACACACACACTACGTTACACACACACACACACTACGTTAAACACACACACACACTACGTTACACACACACACACACTACGTTACACACACAAACACACACACTGTTACACACACACACACTATGTTACACACACACACACACACACACTACGTTTTGCCACATTTCAGGCTTCAAACATTTACTTTCAGTGCAGCAAACTCTCTCCAGAAGTTCAGTGAGGATCTCTGAATGATCCAATGTTGACCTAAATGACTAATGATGATAAATACAATCCACCTGTGTGTAATCAAGTCTCCGTATAAATGCCCCTGCACTGTGATAGTCTCAGAGGTCCGTTAAAAGCGCAGAGAGCATCATGAAGAACAAGGAACACACCAGGCAGGTCCGAGATACTGCTGTGAAGAAGTTTAAAGCCGGATTTGGATACAAAAAGATTTCCCAATCTTTAAACATCCCAAGGAGCACTGTGCAAGCAATAATATTGAAATGGAAGGAGTATCAGACCACTGCAAATCTACCAAGACCTGGCCGTCCCTCTAAACTTTCAGCTCATACAAGGAGAAGACTGATCAGAGATGCAGCCAAGAGGCCCATGATCACTCTGGATGAACTGCAGAGATCTGCAGCTGAGGTGGGAGACTCTGTCCATAGGACAACAATCAGTCGTATATTGCACAAATCTGGCCTTTATGGAAGAGTAGCAAGAAGAAAGCCATTTATTAAAGATATCCATAAAAAGTGTTGTTTAAAGTTTGCCACAAGCCACCTGGGAGACACACCAAACATGTGGAAGAAGGTGCTCTGGTCAGATGAAACCAAAATTGAACTTTTTGGCAACAATGCAAAACGTTATGTTTGGCGTAAAAGCAACACAGCTCATCACCCTGAACACCCTATCCCCACTGTCAAACATGGTGGTGGCAGCATCATGGTCTGGGCCTGATTTTCTTCAGCAGGGGCAGGGAAGATGGTTAAAATTGATGGGAAGATGGATGGAGCCAAATACAGAACAAAACATAAAGCAAAATCTACAATGGAATGGTTCAAAAATAAACATATCCAGGTGTTAGAATGGCCAAGTCAAAGTCCAGACCTGAATCCAATCGAGAATCTGTGGAAAGAACTGAAAACTGCTGTTCACAAATGCTCTCCATCCAACCTCACTGAGCTCGAGCTGTTTTGCAAGGAGGAATGGGAAAAAATGTCAGTCTCTCGATGTGCAAAACTGATAGAGACATACCCCAAGCGACTTACAGCTGTAATCGCAGCAAAGGTGGCGCTACAAAGTATTAACTTAAGGGGGCTGAATAATTTTGCACGCCCAATTTATCAGTTTTTGATTTGTTAAAAAAGTTTGAAATATCCAATAAATGTCGTTCCACTTCATGATTGTGTCCCACTTGTTGTTGATTCTTCACAAAAAAATACAGTTTTATATCTTTATGTTTGAAGCCTGAAATGTGGCAAAAGGTCGCAAAGTTCAAGGGGGCTGAATACTTTCGCAAGGCACTGTATAGAACAGACCGAACTCACTCCATTAAATTAGTCAAAAGATAAATATTTTACATTTGGTTAGAAATAAATTAGAAAATAATTTGAAAGGAGAAAGATGTCCTTGTGTGCTACTTAAACTCAGCAAAAAAAAAGAAACGTTCTCCCACTGTCAACTGTGTTCATTTTCATCAAACTTAACATGTGTAAATATTTCTATGCACAAGATTAACAAGATAACAAGATAACAAGATAACAAGATTCAACAACTGAGACATAAACTGAACAAGTTCCACATAAATGGAATAATGTGTCCCTGAACAAAGGGGGGGGGGGGTCAGCTGTTATATAGATCTACACTATGGTTATATGGATCTATACTATGGTTATATGGATCTATACTATGGTTATATAGATCTACACTATGGTTATATAGATCTATACTATGGTTATATAGATCTACACTATGGTTATATAGATCTATACTATGGTTATATAGATCTACACTATGGTTATATAGATCTATACTATGGTTATATAGATCTACACTATGGTTATATAGATCTATACTATGGTTATATAGATCTACACTATGGTTATATAGATCTATACTATGGTTATATAGATCTACACTATGGTTATATAGATCTATACTATGGTTATATAGATCTACACTATGGTTATATAGATCTATACTATGGTTATATAGATCTACACTATGGTGATATAGATCTATACTATGGTTATATGGATCTATACTATGGTTATATGGATCTATACTATGGTTATATAGATCTACACTATGGTTATATAGATCTATACTATGGTTATATAGATGTATACTATGGTTATATAGATCTAGACTATGGTTATATAGATCTACACTATGGTTATATAGATCTATACTATGTTTATATAGATCTAGACTATGGTTATATAGATCTACACTATGGTTATATAGATCTATACTATGTTTATATAGATCTAGACTATGGTTATATAGAACTAGACTATGGTTATATAGATCTATACTATGGTTATATAGATCTAGACTATGGTTATATAGATCTACACTATGGTTATATAGATCTATACTATGGTTATATAGATCTAGACTATGGTTATATAGATCTATACTATGGTTATATAGATCTATACTGTGGTTATATTAGATCTACACTATGGACATACAGTGGGGTAAAAAAGTATTTAGTAAGCCACCAATTGTGCAAGTTCTCCCAGTTAAAAAGATGAGAGAGGCCTGTAATTTTCATCATAGGTACACTTCAACTATGACAGATAAAATGAGATTGTTGTTCTCCAGAAAATCACATTGTAGGATTTTTTATGAATTTATTTGCAAATTATGGTGGAAAATAAGTATGGTAGAAGGAAGTAACAAGGCTCAATCTCTATACAGTTTAAACTGGTGGTGGATCTATTTGTGTCTTACCTGGGACATCTATCTCCATCTCTTACCTGGGACATCTATCTCCATCTCTTACCTGGGTCATCTATCTCCTCTCATCTCTTACCTGGGACATCTATCTCCATCTCTTACCTGGGACATCTATCTCCATCTCTTACCTGGGACATCTATCTCCATCTCTAACCTGGGACATCTATCTCCATCTCTTACCTGGGACATCTATCTCCATCTCTTACCTGGGACATCTATCTCCATCTCTAACCTGGGACATCTATCTTCATCTCTTACCTGGGACATCTATCTCCATCTCTTACCTGGGACATCTATCTCCATCTCTAACCTGGGACATCTATCTCCATCTATTACCTGGGACATCTATCTCCATCTCTAACCTGGGACATCTATCTCCATCTCTAACCTGGGACATCTATCTCCATCTCTAACCTGGGACATCTATCTCCATCTCTTACCTGGGACATCTATTAATGTCTTGTAGACGTTCAAGAAGGAGCCTTCTGTTTCTTTACTTCTTTTGCTCAAGGCATCGATCTGAAAGGAGGAGAGGAATAATTCAGCAAAAACAGACCGTGTTATTGGCTGTCAGAGTGTCTGTCTTTCTGTGTACCTTGTGTGTAACGCTGATCTCTAATAACGAGCAGTGGTTCTGCTAAACTATTCCACACACACGATGCTCTGTTCAGCTGTTCCTCCGATGAATGAAGTCTTTCTGCTGTTGACCATTTCGGTGCCGGGTAAAACCGTACTGACACCAGTTAACAGCTTGCCACAGCCACACACAGCTGGCTGAGGGTTGATAGACACAGATGTGTATTCAGGAATCGCCCAGGGAGATACGTTGCAGGAATGCAGCCATTAACGTAAGAGTCATGACACGAATGCCATCAGTGACATTACTGAAATGGGTGGCATTAAGACAAGCCCCACCCCTCCCCAGCACATATACTAAGCCCCACCCCTCCCAGCACATATACTAAGCCCCACCCCTCCCCAGCACATATACTAAGTCCCACCCCTCCACAGCACATATACTAAGCCCCACCCCCTCCCCAGCACATATACTAAGCCCCACCCCTCCCCAGCACATATACTAAGCCCCCACCCATCCCCAGCACATATACTAAGTCCCACCCCCTCCCCAGTACATATACTAAGCCCCTCCCCAGCACATATACTAAGCCCCACCCCTCCCCAGCACATATACTAAGCCCCACCCCTCCCCAGCACATATACTAAGCCCCTCCCCAGCACATATACTAAGCCCCACCCCTCCTCAGCACATATACTAAGCCCCACCCCTCCCCAGCACATATACTAAGTCCCACCCCCCAGCACATATACTAAGTCCCACCCCTCCCCAGTACATATACTAAGCCCCTCCCCAGCACATATACTAAGCCCCACCCCTCCCCAGCACATATACTAAGCCCCACCCCCTCCCCAGCACATATACTAAGCCCCTCCCCAGCACATATACTAAGCCCCACCCCTCCTCAGCACATATACTAAGCCCCACCCCTCCCCAGCACATATACTAAGTCCCCCCCCCAGCACATATACTAAGTCCCACCCCTCCCCAGCACATATACTAAGTCCCACCCCTCCCCAGCACATATACTAAGCCCCTCCCCAGCACATATACTAAGCCCCTCCCAAGCACATATACTAAGTCCCACCCCTCCCCAGCACATATACTAAGTCCCACCCCTCCCCAGCACATATACTAAGTCCCACCCCTCCCCAGCACATATACTAAGTCCCACCCCTCCCCAGCACATATACTAAGCCCCTCCCAAGCACATATACTAAGCCCCACCCCTCCCCAGCACATATACTAAGCCCCACCCCTCCCCAGCACATATACTAAGCCCCACCCCTCCCCAGCACATAAACTAAGCCCCACCCCTCCCCAGCACATATACTAAGCCCCACCCCTCCCCAGCACATATACTAAGCCCCACCCCTCCCCAGCACATATACTAAGCCCCACCCCCTCCCCAGCACATATACTAAGTCCCACCCCTCCCCAGCACATATACTAAGCCCCCACCCCTCCCCAGCACATATACTAAGCCCCTCCCCAGCACATATACTAAGCCCCTCCCCAGCACATATACTAAGCCCCACCCCTCTCTCCATAACACTGTCTCTCTCTCTCTCTCCATAACACTGTCTCTCTCTCATTCTCTCTCTCTCCATAACACTGTCCCTCTCTCTCATTCTCTCTCTCTCCATAACACTGTCTCTCTCTCTCCATAACACTGTCTCTCTCTCTCCATAACACTGTCTCTCTCTCATTCTCTCTCTCTCTCCATAACACTGTCTCTCTCTCATTCTCTCTCTCCATAACACTGTCTCTCTCTCTCCATAACACTGTCTCTCTCTCTCCATAACACTGTCTCTCTCTCTCTCTATAACACTGTCTCTCTCTCTCCATAACACTCTCTCATTGTCTCTCTCTCTCTCTCCATAACACTGTCTCTCTGTCTCTCTCTCTCGATCTCTCCATAACACTGTCTCTCTCTCTCTCCATAACACTGTCTCTATCTCTCCATAACACTCTCTCATTGTCTCTCTCTCTCTATCTCTCCATAACACTGTCTCTCTGTCTCTCTCTCTCTATCTCTCCATAACACTGTCTCTCTCTCTCTCTCCATAACACTGTCTCTCTCTCTCTCTCTCTCCATAACACTGTCTCTCTCTCTCTCTATCTCTCCATAACACTGTCTCTCTCTCTCTATCTCTCCATAACACTGTCTCTCTCTCTCTATCTCTCCATAACACTGTCTCTCTCTCTATCTCTCCATAACTTTCTCATTAAATAAGCAGTATACAGCTTCTCCTTCCAAGCCCTCAGAACTTTTATTGAGAAAGAACAAATAAGAATATTATACTATAAAGTCCTCATTCCTCATATTAATCAGCCAAGTGGCTGCTAGAAGTGATTCCATGCCACTGTAAACATGGCAATACAGCCTCTCTGCTCCTATGGGAACAAAATAAAGCGCCCCAAACGGTATTTATACAGCTGCTTTTGGTTGCCGCAAAACATCTGTCGCTGAGCGGGCTGATGCCATCTCTCTCCACCTCCCCAACGCACAGCGAAATGTGCAGCCCGAGCCTATTCAGGGTTGGTCTGTCCTTGCCACCACTAACAATGCTGCCCTAGACTTGAATACAGGTCTGAGTACCTACTGTTGCCCTAGCCCTGAATACAGGTCTGAGTACCTACTGTTGCCCTAGACTTAAATACAGGTCTGAGTACCTACTGTTGCCCTAGCCCTGAATACAGGTATGAGTACCTACTGTTGCCCTAGACTTAAATACAGGTCTGAGTACCTACTGTTGCCCTAGACTTAAATACAGGTCTGAGTACCTACTGTTGCCCTAGCCCTGAATACAGGTATGAGTACCTACTGTTGCCCTAGACTTAAATACAGGTCTGAGTACCTACTGTTGCCCTAGCCCTGAATACAGGTATGAGTACCTACTACTGACCTAGCCTTGAATACAAGTCTGAGTACCTACTGTTGCCCTTGCCTTGAACACAGGTCTGAGTACCTACTGTTGCCCTTGCCTTGAACACAGGTCTGCGTACCTACTGTTGCCCTAGCCTTGAATACAGGTCTGTGAACCTACTGTTGCCCTAGCCTTGAATACAGGTCTGAGTACCTACTGTTGCCCTAGCCTTGAACACAGGTCTGAGTACCTACGGTTGCCCTAGCCTTGAACACAGGTCTGAGTACCTACTGTTGCCCTAGCCTTGAACACAGGTCTGAGTACCTACTACTGACCTAGCCTTGAATACAGGTCTGAGTACCTACTACAGACCTAGCCCTGATATCACTAGAATACAGGTCTGGGAATCTACAGCTGCCCTACACCCCGCAGGGTCATTACACAGGTTCAATACACCCCCCCCCCCTCCAGGGTCATACACAGGATCAATACACCCCCCACCCAGGGTTATACAGGATCAACCCCCCAGGGTTACAAGCGGGTTGAATGCACACGTAAGGGTTAAAAAACAGGTTCAATACACACGTCAGGGTTATAAACGGATTCAATCAACACCCTAGTATTATAAAACGGGCTAGACCAGAACCACAAGTCCACCCAGACAGACTCCTCCAGTATATTTGTGCTAGTCTCAACCACAAACCACTCAAAAATAGTACAGAGACTATTAGGGTCCTGTGTGGCTCAGTCGGTAGAGCATGGCGCTTGCAACGCCAAGCGTCGTGGGTTCGATTCCCGCTGGGACCACCCATATGTAAAAGTAGTGGCCCCAGCCGACTTGTAAGTCGCTTTGGACAAAAGCGTCTGCTAAATGGGATATATTATTATTATTATTATTATTATTAGCATATTACCTCACACAGAGAGAGATAATGAACTACCCTCAACTGAAAGTCAGTCTATTCGTGCCTACCGGAAAGTATTCAAACTCCTTGACTTTTTCCACATTTTATTACATTACAGCCTTATTCTAAAATAGATTTTTTTTCCCCTCTTATCATTCTGCACACAATAGCCCATAGTGACATCACAATAGCCCATAGTGACATCACAATACCCCATAATGACATCACAATACCCCATAATGACAAAGCATATATATATATATATATATATATATATATAAAATAAAAAAGGGAACTATCACATTTACATAAGTATTCAGACCCTTTACTCAGTACTTTGTTGAAGCACCTTTGGCAGCGATTACAGCCTCAAGACTTCTTGGGTACGATGCTACAAGCTACACCTGTATTTGGGGAGTTTCTCCCATTCTTCTCTGCAGATCTTCTCAAGCTCTGTCAGGTTGGATGGGTAGCGTCGCTGCACAGATATTCTCAGGTCTCTCCAGAGATGTTCGATCAGGTTCAAGTCCAGGCTCTGGCAGGGCCACTCAAGGACATTCAGAGACTTGTCTCAAAGCCACTCCTGAGTTGTCTTGGCTGTATGCTTAGGGTTGTTGTCCAGATGTGACGCTTGGCATTCAGGCCAAAGAGTTCAGTCTTGGTTTCATCAGACCAGAGAATGTTGTTTCTCATGGTCTGAGAGTCCTTTAGGTGTCTTTTGTCAAACTCCAAGCGGGCTGTCATGTGGCTTCGGTCTGGCCACTCTAAAGAGGAACTTGCTGATTGCTCAGTTTGGCCGGGCGTTCTAGGAAGAGTCTTGGTGGTTCCAAACTTGTTCCATTTAAGAATGATAGAGGCCACTGTGTTCTTGGGGACCTTCAATGCTGCAGACATTTTTTGGTACCCTTCCCCAGATCTGTGCCTCGACACAATCCTGTCTCGAAGCTCTACGGACAATTCCTTTGACCTCATGGCTTGATTTTTGCTCTGACATTCACTGTAAACTGTGGGACCTTATATAGACAGGTGTGTGCCTTTACAAATCACGTCCAATCAATTGAATTTACCACAGGTGGACTCCAATCAAGTTGTAGAAACATCTCAAGGACGATCAATGGAAACAGGATGCAGCTGGATGCAGCTCAATTTAGAGTCTCATAGCAAACGTTATCTGTATTTTATTAGTAATAAATGTGCAAAAATGTCTAAAAACCTGATTTCGCTGAATCAGTATGGGGTATTGTGTGTAGATGGACTGAATAAAGAAAATCCTCTTTAATTTTAGAATAAGGCTGTAACGTAACAAAATGTGGAAAAAGTCAAGGGGTCTGAATACTTTCTGAAGGCACGACATCTACTGTACAAACACCCCTAGATGATTATAAAACACGACATCTACTGTACAAACACCCCTAGATGACTATAAAACACTACATCTACTGTACAGACATCCCTAGATGACTATAAAACACTACATCTACTGTACAGACATCCCTAGATGACTATAAAACACTACATCTACTGTACAAACACCCCTAGATGACTATAAAACACTACATCTACTGTACAGACATCCCTAGATGACTATAAAACACTACATCTACTGTACAGACATCCCTAGATGACTATAAAACACTACATCTACTGTACAAACACCCCTAGATGACTATAAAACACTACATCTTGTCAGGACCCGGTTTCGAACCTGGGTCTCCGGAGTGAGAAACAGTCACTTAACCAACTGAGCCACGAATAGACAGCAGAACCCAGAAGATGAGGCAGACACAGCAGTACTTAAGACGGTGTATTTAATAAAGAAAAAATCCTAAAATGCAAAAAATGGCAAATCCAAAAGGTGGTAGGAAAAACACAAAAAGACCTCAAAAGAAACTCACCAAAAATAAACAAAAACAAAAAACAGAATACCACAAGAACTTCACCCGGAATCGACAAGAATACACAGAACACTAGGGCAGGGTGCTAACATACAAACACAGAGCACAGAACTGAGGGAAACAAAGGTTTAAATACAATCAGGGGAAAGCGAGACACAGGTGCAAATAATAATGGGGATCAAGGGAAAAACATAGGGACAAAAGCACAATGGGGACATCTACTGACCAAAACCCGGAACAACCCTGGCCAAATCTGACAGAATCCCCCCTAGGAACGGCTCTGGCGTTCCTACCAGCTCTCTCAGGGTGGAGGGCCCTGAACTGACGAATGAGGTCAGGGTCCAGGATGTCTTTGGCAGGGAACCCAGGAGCGCTCCTCAGGACCGTAGCCTTCCCAGTCCACCAGATACTGCCAGGACCGCTGCACCCGGCGGGAATCCAGTATCCGGTGGACGGTATAAGCCGGCTGGCCTCCAATGACATGAGGCGGAGGGGAGGTCTGTCTGCCGGGACAAGGGAGAAAAAACAACAGGTTTTAACAATGACACATGAAATGTGGGATTAATCTTAAAGGGATCTGGGTAAGTGTAGGCGATAAGAAACTGGGTTAACTCTCCTGGCAACCTTGAAGGGACCGATGTATTTTGGGACAGCTTGCGAGACTCCACCCGTAGAGGTAAGTCTCTTGTGGAAAGCCAGACTCTCTGGCCGGGCGCAGGGTAGGCCCGGGACGGCGGCGTCTGTTGGCTTGTTGTTGATACCTCTGTGAGAACGCATCAGATTAAGACGGGTCTTCCTCCACATAAGCCGACAGCGTCTGACGAACCTCAAGGCTGAAGGCACTCTGACTTCTGCCTCCTGGTCCGGGAACAATGGAGGAGCATAGCCAAACTGACACTCGTGCGGGGACATACCAGTGGAGGAGGAGCGCAAGGTGTTGTGCGCGTATTCGGCCCAAACAATAAAGGATGACCATGTGGACGGGTTGTCACCCGAGTCATACATCGGAGGGTGGTTTCCAGCTCTTGATTCATCCTCTCTGTTTGGCCGTTGGACTCCGGATGGTACCCTGAAGATAGACTGGCAGAAGCCCCCATGAGTTGGCAGAAGGCCTTCCAAAACCTTGAGGCGAACTGGGGACCTCTGTCAGAAACCACATCTTGAGGAATGCCGAAGACTCGGAACACATGATTAATTACCAACTCAGCCGTTTCCTTGGCAGAAGGTAACTTAGTCAGAGGGACGAACCTGGCCGCCTTTGAAAACCTGTCGATTATGACTAGGATAGTAGTATTGCCATGGGATGGAGGAAGTCAGTAATAAAGTCCAATGAGATATGGGACCAGGGTCTGTGGGGAACAGGTAAAGGGTGAAGGAGTCCTTGAGGGCGGAGGTGAGAAGATTTGCCCTGGCAGCACGGGGCAGGCATTGTGAAAGTGGCAACGTCTTCTCTTATGGTAGGCCACAGAACTTACGCTGGATGAACTCCAAGGTCGACCCTACGCCCGGATGACAGGTGAGGGCGAGAGGAGTGCCCCCACAGAAGGACCTGAGTCCTCACTGCCTTGGGGACAAACAACCGATTGGCAGGGCCTCCTTTAGGGTCCGGTTCGCTAGCTTGAGCACGTCTCACGGTATCCTCAACTTGCCACGAGATCGGAGCCACAATCTTAGCAGCAGGAAGGACAGGCATGTCCGTGTCATCTCGAATGGCAGGAGCGTAGACTCGGGACAGGGCATCCGGTTTGAGATTCTTCGACCCGGGCCGATAGGTGAGGATAAACTGGAATCGATTGAAGAAAAGAGACCATCTAGCTTGTCTAGAGTTCAATCGCTTGCCTGCTGGATATACTCCAGATTTTTGTGGTCCGTAAGCACTTGAAACGGGTGAGAAGCCCCCTCGAGCCAGTGTCTCCATCCTTCAATGCCATCTTAACCGCTAGGAGTTCACGATCCCCACATCGTAGTTCCTCTCAGTCGGGGTAAGCCGGTGTGAGAAGAAAGCGCACGGATGAAGCTTCTTGTCTTCACCCCTCTGAGACAGGACAGCTCCAACACCAACCTCTGATGCGTCTACCTCCACCACAAATGGTTCATCCGTAGTCGGTAGTATCAGGATGGGAGCAGAGAGGACGCGCTGCTTGAGTCCTTGGAAGGCCGTCTCAGCTTCTCTTCCCCACAAAAACCTTGCATTGCCACCTTTGGTTAAAGCTGAGAGAGGAGCTGCCACCAAACTGAAGTTCTTGATGAACTTGCGGTAAAAGTTTGTGAAGCCCAGGAAACGCTGAACATCCTTAACGGATTTGGGGGTGGGCCAATCCGCTACCGCCTCTACCTTCCTAGGGTCCATTTGAACTCGACCGGGTTCCACTACAAATCCCAGGAATTGTACTCGGGATGAATGGAATTCACATTTTCCGGCTTAACGTACAGATGGCTGTCCAGGAGGCGTTTGAGTACTTGTCTGACATGCTTAGTGTGTTCTTGAAGGGAGCTCGAAAAGATGAGGATGTCATCCAAGTAAACGAACACAAATATGTTAAGCATATCCCTAAGCACATCGTTTATGAGCGCTTGGAACACAGCTGGGGCGTTGGTCAGGCCGAAGGGCATCACCAAGTATTCATAGTGACCAGTAGGCGTGTTGAAAGCGGTCTTCCACTCGTCACCAGGTCTGATCCGCACAAGATGGTATGCGTTCCGCAGGTCAAGCTTAGTGAAAACAACTGCTTCCTGGAGCAGCTCGAAGGCTGTGGCCATAAGGGGTAGCGGGTAACGGTTACGGACGGTTATGTCATTGAGTCCCCGGTAGTCGATGCAAGGACGTAATCCACCATCTTTCTTGGCCACAAAGAAAAA
This sequence comes from Oncorhynchus masou masou, assembly GCF_036934945.1. Lineage (NCBI taxonomy): Eukaryota > Metazoa > Chordata > Actinopteri > Salmoniformes > Salmonidae > Oncorhynchus > Oncorhynchus masou. The sequence continues at coordinate 39,656 of NW_027015202.1, forward strand.
CCCTGCTCCCGCCGGGAAGGTTGATGGACGCATGAGGCCTGCTTCCAGAGAGTCCTTGATGTAGGTATCCATAGCAGCTCGTTCGGGTGGAGATAGGGAAAAGATCCGACCCCTGGGTGGGCAAGTGCCCGGAAACAGGTCGATGGGGCAATCGTAAGATCTATGGGGTGGTAGCATGGTGGCCCTCTGTTTGCTAAACACCAGTTTGAGGTCATGGTAACACTCGGGAACTCGGTTCAGGTCGATGGAATCTAAAGACTCGGGAGTAGAACTCGGGGAATTCTGGAAAATACAAGTAGCTTGGCACGTAGGACCCCACTGCTTGATAGTGCCCACAGACCAGTCGATGTGAGGGTTATGGCTGTGAAGCCAGGGGTATCCAAGGACAAGAGGGAACTCGGAACAGGAGATCAAATGAAAGTTCATCAATTCCTGGTGTTGTGAAACTGAAAGTCTCAAGGAGGTAGTGACATGAGTGACAAGTCCAGATCCCAAGGGCTTCCATCCAATGTAGTAACCCTCATGGGGTCACTTAGAGTTCAGAGGAACGCCATTCTCCTTCGCCCAGACACCATCCATGAAGTTACCTGCGGCTCCAGAGTCTACCAAGGCTTGAAGGTGAAGCTTGTGGTTGTCCCAGGAGAGGGTGACTGGAATGAGCAGACGGGAGTTGGACGGATGGGAGGAGGTTATGTTTCCCGTTACAGTTCCCCCGGTCTGTACGGGACAGAGCGTTTCCCTGGAGCCCGGGACACGTGGAACGGAAATGGCCCGGTTTGCCGCAATATAGACAGCGTCGCTCCCTCATCCGGCGGTCTCTCTCAGCCTGGGAGATGCGTCCAATCTGCATGGGTTCCGGTGGAGCCAGCGATGATAAAGGTGGGGACTCGGAGCTGGGACTGATAGGGGCTAGAGGTCTACGGTTGAGTTCTCTCTCTCTCAGACGCTGGTCAATGCGTGAGGCCAACTTGATCAGGGACTCGAGATTGTCCGGTGGTTCCCGAGTGGCCAGTTCATCTTGGATAGTGTCGGAAAGGCCTTTCAGAAAGCACACCGTGAGCGCCTCGTTGTTCCAGCCACTCGCTGCTGCCACCGTGCGGAACTGGATGGCATAGTCCGTCACGCTGCGCCAACCTTGATGGAGAGTCAGGAGCTGTTTGGCTGAGTCAGAACCACTGCTTGGGCCTTGAAACACTCGTTTGAATTCCTCAGCAAAGGCAGAGTAGCTGGCACAGCAGGAACTATGGGCATCCCATACAGCAGTAGCCCAGGCCAGGGCAGGGTGATGATATATGCGATCTTAGACCGGTCGGTGGGAAACGACGAGGGTTGCAGCTCAAAGGAGAGAGAACATTGAGTGAGAAAGCCTTTACAAGCACTTGGATCACCTGAGAACCGTTGGGGAGGTGGAAGACGAGGTTCAGCCAGGGGGTTAACTGCCATGGGTACGTGAACCTGAGGTACTGGGACGGAAACTGTTGCCGGGGTAAGTCGATCAGATATTTGCTTAATGGAAGTCAGCATCTCCGACAGAAGATGAGAATGTCTAGCCATTAAGGCCTCTTGCTGAACCAGGGCGGCTTCGTGGCGTTGGACAGTCTCCTGGTGGTGGGACAGCGTGGCAAAAGGTCCTGGGAACTGGCTGCCTCTGGGTTCATTTTTGGCTCTGTGTTTCTGTCAGGACCCGGTTTTCGAACCTGGGTCTCCGGGTGAGAAACAGTCACTTAACCAACTGAGCCACGAATAGACAGCAGAACCCAGAAGATGAGGCAGACACAGCAGTACTTAAGACGGTGTATTTAATAAAGAAAAAAATCCTAAAATGCAAAAAATGGCAAATCCAAAAGGTGGTAGGAAAAACACAAAAAGACCTCAAAAGAAACTCACCAAAAAATAAACAAAAACAAAAAACAGAATACCACAAGAACTTCACCCGGAATCGACAAGAGTACACAGAACACTAGGGCAGGGTGCTAACATACAAACACAGAGCACAGAACTGGGAAACAAAGGGTTTAAATACAATCAGGGAAACGAGACACAGGTGCAAATAATAATGGGGATCAAGGGAAAAACATAGGGACAAAAAGCACAATGGGGACATCTACTGACCAAAACCCGGAACAACCCTGGCCAAATCCTGACACATCTACTGTACAGACATCCCTAGATGACTATAAAACACTACATCTACTGTACAGACATCCCTAGATGACTATAAAACACTACATCTACTGTACAGACATCCCTAGATGACTATAAAACACTACATCTACTGTACAAACATCCCTAGATGACTATAAAACACTACATCTACTGTACAGACATCCCTAGATGACTATAAAACACTACATCTACTGTACAGACATCCCTAGATGACTATAACACACGACATCTACTGTACAAACACCCCTAGATGACTATAAAACACTACATCTACTGTACAGACATCCCTAGATGACTATAAAACACTACATCTACTGTACAAACACCCCTAGATGACTATAAACACACATCTACTGTACAAACACCCCTAGATGACTATAAAACACTACATCTACTGTACAGACATCCCTAGATGACTATAAAACACTACATCTACTGTACAAACATCCCTAGATGACTATAACACACGACATCTACTGTACAAACACCCCTAGATGACTATAAAACACTACATCTACTGTACAGACATCCCTAGATGACTATAACACACGACATCTACTGTACAAACACCCCTAGATGACTATAAAACACTACATCTACTGTACAGACATCCCTAGATGACTATAAAACACTACATCTACTGTACAAACACCCCTAGATGACTATAAAACACTACATCTACTGTACAAACACCCCTAGATGACTATAAAACACTACATCTACTGTACAGACATCCCTAGATGACTATAAAACACTACATCTACTGTACAGACATCCCTAGATGACTATAACACACGACATCTACTGTACAAACACCCCTAGATGACTATAAAACACTACATCTACTGTACAGACATCCCTAGATGACTATAAAACACTACATCTACTGTACAGACATCCCTAGATGACTATAAAACACTACATCTACTGTACAAACACCCCTAGATGACTATAAAACACTACATCTACTGTACAGACATCCCTAGATGACTATAAAACACTACATCTACTGTACAGACATCCCTAGATGACTATAACACACGACATCTACTGTACAAACACCCCTAGATGACTATAAAACACTACATCTACTGTACAGACATCCCTAGATGACTATAAAACACTACATCTACTGTACAGACATCCCTAGATGACTATAAAACACTACATCTACTGTACAAACACCCCTAGATGACTATAAAACACTACATCTACTGTACAAACACCCCTAGATGACTATAAAACACTACATCTACTGTACAAACACCCCTAGATGACTATAAAACACTACATCTACTGTACAGACATCCCTAGGTGATTATCTACACAGTTGGTAACAGACCTGTGCACTATAGAGATATGACATGTACACGTGTTCACACACACAACAGAAAACGGGCAAGTGTACTTCCCTGCCCCCCCCCCCCACACACACACGTCAGCACCTTCTGACATCATCACTCAGCACCAGCCACGCCTATCCATCTGCCCATTGTGTGTGAAGGACATTGTGTGTATGTGTGTGATAAGGGATGGTAGTAGAAAGTAGAGTCTGAGGGATAATGGAAATTCTTATCTGATCAATGGACCTGCAGGAAACACAAAATAGGCCACACACACACACACACACACACACACACACACACACACACACACACACACACCCTCCTGTGGGAACAGAAGTCTGTTTGATTAGTATGGCCCAAGACAGAGGGAAGTATCAGATTTGGATTCTGTTACCAAACATACAGTATTCACAAAGCCCCGGTGTTGATCAGAGAACAACACCGAACTAAAATATAAACGCAACAATTTTCAAAGATTTGACGTAGTTACAGTTCATATCAGGAAATCAGTCAATTGAGAAAAAAACGGATTAGGCCCTAATCTATGGATTTCACCTGACTGGGCAGGGATACAGCCATGGGTGGGCCTGGGAGGGAACAGCCCCACCCACTGGGAGGCAGGCCCAGCCATGGGTGGGCCTGGGAGGAAACAGCCCCACCCACTGGGAGGCAGCCCCACCCACTGGGAGGCAGCCCCACCCACTGGGAGCCAGGCCCACCCACTGGGAGGCAGGCCCAGCCATGGCTGGGCCTGGGAGGGAACAGCCCCACCCACTGGGAGGCAGCCCCACCCACTGGGAGGCAGCCCCACCCACTGGGAGGCAGGCCCAGCCATGGGTGGGCCTGGGAGGGAACAGCCCCACCCACTGGGAGGCAGCCCCACCCACTGGGAGCCAGGCCCACCCACTGGGAGGCAGGCCCAGCCATGGGTGGGCCTGGGAGGGAACAGCCCCACCCACTGGGAGGCAGCCCCACCCACTGGGAGGCAGGCCCAGCCATGGGTGGGCCTGGGAGGAAACAGCCCCACCCACTGGGAGGCAGCCCCACCCACTGGGAGGCAGGCCCAGCCATGGGTGGGCCTGGGAGGGAACAGCCCCACCCACTGGGAGGCAGCCCCACCCACTGGGAGGCAGGCCCAGCCATGGGTGGGCCTGGGAGGGAACAGCCCCACCCACTGGGAGCCAGGCCAAGCCAATCAAAATGAAATTTTGCCCACAAAAGGGCTTTGTTACAGACAGAGAAATACTCCTCAGCACCCCCCCCCCCATCAGAAGATCCCGCAGGTGAAGAAGCCCTGATGTGGAGGTCCTGAGCTGGTGTGGTTACACGTGGTCTGCTGTTGGGTAGCCGGTTTGGTGTACTCCCAAATTCTCAAAAACGACGTTGGAGGCGGCTTATGGAAGAGAAATAAAAATTACATTCTCTGGCAACAGCTCTGGTGGACATTCCTGCAGTCAGCATGTCAATTGTACGCTCCTTCAAAACTTGTGGCGTTGTGTGACAAAACTGCACATTTTAGAGTGGCCTTTTATTGTCCCCAGCACAAGGTGCACCTGTGTAATGGTCATGCTGTTTAATCAGCTTCTTGATATGCCACAGCTGGCAGGTGGAATGATTTTCTTGGCAAAGGAGAAATGCTCACAAACAGGGATGTAAACAAATTTGTGCACAACAATTGAGACAAATAAGCTTTTTGTGCGTATTGAACATTTCTGGGATCTTTTATTTCAGCTCATGAAAACACTTTACATATTGCGTTTATATTTTTGTTCAGTGTAGATTACATGGTTGATGTAGGTTCATCAACAACAGGGACCTAGATCCCTGGATAACAGGTCCCGGCAGGGTAAAACACTAGGAATTACAACAGCACATTAATTACACTGTTAGATCCCTGGATAACAGGTCCCGGCAGGGTAAAACACTAGGAATTACAACAGCACATTAATTACACTGTTAGATCCCTGGATAACAGGTCCCGGCAGGGTAAAACACTAGGAATTACAACAGCACATTAATTACACTGTTAGATCCCTGGATAACAGGTCCCGGCAGGGTAAAACACTAGGAATTACAACAGCACATTAATTACACTGTTAGATCCCTGGATAACAGGTCCCGGCAGGTTAAAACACTAAGAATTACAACAGCACATTAATTACACTGTTAGATCCCTGGATAACAGGTCCCGGCAGGTTAAAACACTAGGAATTACAACAGCACATTAATTACACTGTTAGATCCCTGGATAACAGGTCCCGGCAGGTTAAAACACTAGGAATTACAACAGAATATTAAATGTTAGATATATGTGGCTGCTTTGTTTGACAGGGCCCAACATTAATCACAATACAAGTCTGTGTGTACACAAGTACGTGTGACAATGTGTGTGCGTGCGTGCGTGCGTGCGTGCGCAGTAAGTCAAAGAACACATGTACTTTCTCTGCACCACATCAAAACTCTTAATATTCGTTATAGACTCTGGATCAACAAAGACTGTGTGAAGCCCCTGAAATTACAGCACATTAAAATAACAACTGACTACTGCTGGGAGAAAGAGGAACCACAACCCCGATGTCACACCGGAATATTCTCAGTCCTGCGGCAAGGCAACCATGTCACATTGGATATGTGTGTGTGTGTGTGTGTGTGTGTGTGTGTGTGTGTGTGTGTGTGTGTGTGTGTGTGTGTGTGTGTGTGTGTGTGTGTGTGTGTGTGTGTGTGTGTGTGTGTGTGTGTGTGTGTGTGTGTGTTTGTATGTGTGTGTGTGTGTGTGTGTGTGTGTGTGTGTGTGTGTGTGTGTATGTGTGTGTGTGTGTGTGTGTGTGTGTGTATGTGTGTGTGTGTGTGTGTGTGTGTGTGTGTGTGTGTGTGTGTGTGTGTGTATGTGTGTGTGTGTGTGTGTGTGTGTGTGTATGTGTGTGTGTATGTGTGTGTGTGTGTGTGTGTGTGTGTGTGTGTGTGTGTGTGTGTGTGTGTGTGTGTGTGTGTGTGTGTGTGTGTGTGTGTGTGTGTGTGTGTGTGTGTGTGTGTGTGTGTGTGTGTGTGTGTGTGTGTGTGTGTGTGTGTGTGTGTGTGTGTATGTGTGTGCGTGCACGTGTGTGTGCGTGTGTGTGTGTGCACGCGTGTGTGTGTATGTGTATGTGTGCGTGTGCGTGTGCGTGTGCGTGTGTGTGTGTGTGTGTGTGTGGCTCAGGGAGGTGAAATCATAGGGTAGAACCACTCACTCCACCCTCGTAACCGTCCAAGTCCACAACAGCAGCTTCCATAGCAGGAAGATGAGCGTCATGATGAAACTATGACTCACAGGGGAGTCTTCGAACAAGACACGCTGACGCCACAGACAACTCCTTTTTGATAGCGCAGGCGCAGTGAGATACCGGTGTTCATTAAGACGTTAACAACGGCGACGTCAACAACAACAACGGCGACGTCAACGTCAACAACAACGCTGGAGACAAACGAGTGATTTTATGAAAAGCAACATCCCCCAAGAGACGGTGCAGCCATGTAGAATGAGAGGAATTAAGATTAGTGGACTGTGATTGGCTGATGGGTTTAGGTTGTGATGATGATGCAATTTAAACATGGCCAGAGGTTAAAGGACAGAATGAGGAGAGGAGCACGAGAGAGAGGAGCACGAGAGAGAGGAGCACGAGAGAGAGGAGCACGAGAGAGAGGGGAGCACGAGAGAGAGGGGAGCACGAGACAGGGGAGCACGAGAGAGGGGAGCACGAGACAGGGGAGCACGAGACAGGGGAGCACGAGACAGGGGAGCACGAGAGAGAGGAGCACGAGAGAGGGAGCACGAGAGAGAGAGGGGAGCACGAGAGAGAGAGAGGAGCACGAGAGAGCGGGGCACGAGAGAGCGAGGAGCACGAGAGAGAGGAGCACGAGAGGGGGAGAGCACGAGAGAGAGGAGCACGAGAGAGCGAGGAGCACGAGAGAGCGGGAGCACGAGAGAGCGAGGAGCACGAGAGAGAGAGGAGCACGAGAGAGAGAGGGGAGCACGAGAGAGAGAGAGGAGCACGAGAGAGCGAGGAGCACGAGAGAGCGAGGAGCACGAGAGAGAGAGGAGCACGAGATAGAGGGGAGCACCAGAGAGAGGGGAGCACGAGGAGCAGGAGCACGAGAGAGAGAGGAGCACGAGAGAGAGAGGAGCACGGGAGAGAGGGAGAACGAGAGAGGAGCACGAGAGAGAGAGGAGCACGAGAGAGAGAGGAGCACGAGAGAGAGAGGAGAACGAGAGAGAGAGGAGCACGAGAGAGAGAGGAGCACGAGAGAGAGAGGAGCACGAGAGAGAGGGGAGCACGAGAGAGAGGGGAGCACGAGAGAGAGGGAGCACGAGAGAGAGAGGAGAAGGAGAGAGAGAGGAGCACGAGAGAGAGAGGAGCACGAGAGAGAGAGGAGCACGAGAGAGCGAGGAGCACGAGATAGAGAGGAGCACGAGAGAGAGGGGAGCACGAGAGAGAGGGGAGCACGAGAGAGAGAGGAGAACGAGAGAGAGAGAGGAGCACGAGAGAGAGAGGAGCACGAGAGAGAGGGGAGCTCGAGAGAGAGAGGAGCACGAGAGAGAGAGGAGCACGAGAGAGAGAGGAGCACGAGAGAGAGAGGAGAACGAGAGAGAGGGGAACATGAGAGAGAGGAGAGCACAAGAGAGAGAGGAGAACGAGAGAGAGGGGAACACGAGAGAGGGGGGCACAAGAGGGCTCCTGAGTGGCTCAGCGGTCTAAGGCACTGCATCTCAGTGCTAGAGGTGTCACTACAGTCCCTGTATCACAGTCGGCCGTGATTGGGAGTCCCATAGGGCGGTGCACAATTTTTGTAATTGTAAAAAATATTTTTGTTTCACCTTTATTCAACCAGGCCAGTTGAGAACAAGTTCTCATTTACAACTGCGACCTACAATTAGCCCAGCATCGTCTAGGTTTGGCCGGGGCAGGCCGTCATTATTAACTGACTTGCCTACTTAAATAATGGTTAAATATATATATATTAAAATAGAGAAAAAAACAGGAATAAAAACCTCTCTCACTGCCTGGGCTTCATACATCTGATACTTACACAGTACATCTATGTACTGAAATACAAGAGGACACACACACACGCACAGTTCTGGAAACCACGCACACACACACACGCACAGTTCTGGAAACCACGCACACACACACACACACACACAGTTCTGGAAACCACGCACACACACACACGCACAGTTCTGAAACCACGCACACACACACACAGTTCTGGAAACCACGCACACACACACACACACACGCACAGTTCTGGAAACCACGCACACACAGTTCAGAAACCACGCACACACACACACACACACACACACACACACACACACACACACACACACACACACACACACACACACACACACACACACACACACACTCACCTCTCCCTGGAAGCTCTTGAGCAGAGGAGCCACTTGCTTTCTGACATCCTGAAAGACGAAGAAGAAACAGTTTAGAACACGGAGATAAACACAGTGATAAACACAGTGATAAACACAGTGATAAACACAGTGATAAACACAGTGATAAACACAGTGATAAACACAGTGATAAACACACTGATAAACACAGTGATAAACACAGTGATAAACACAGAGATAAACACACTGATAAACACAGAGATAAACACAGAGATAAACACAGAGATAAACACAGTGATAAACACGCTGATAAACACAGAGATAAACACAGAGATAAACACAGTGATAAACACAGAGATAAACACAGTGATAAACACAGTGATAAACACAGTGATAAACACAGTGATAAACACGCTGATAAACACAGTGATAAACACACTGATAAACACAGTGATAAACACAGTGATAAACACGCTGATAAACACACTGATAAACACAGTGATAAACACAGTGATAAACACGCTGATAAACACAGTGATAAACACGCTGATAAACACAGTGATAAACACAGTGATAAACACAGTGATAAACACAGTGATAAACACAGTGATAAACACGCTGATAAACACAGTGATAAACACAGTGATAAACACAGAGATAAACACAGTGATAAACACAGTGATAAACACAGTGATAAACACAGTGATAAACACAGTGATAAACACGCTGATAAACACAGTGATAAACACACTGATAAACACAGTGATAAACACAGTGATAAACACGCTGATAAACACACTGATAAACACAGTGATAAACACAGTGATAAACACGCTGATAAACACAGTGATAAACACGCTGATAAACACACTGATAAACACAGTGATAAACACAGTGATAAACACAGTGATAAACACAGTGATAAACACAGTGATAAACACGCTGATAAACACACTGATAAACACAGTGATAAACACGCTGATAAACACAGTGATAAACACGCTGATAAACACGCTGATAAACACACTGATAAACACACTGATAAACACAGTGATAAACACAGATAAACAAGTGATAAACACAGTGATAAACACAGTGATGATAAACACAGTGATAAAAACACAGTGATAAACGCTGATAAACACGCTGATAAACACAGCTGATAAACACAGCTGATAAACACAGTGATAAACACAGTGATAAACACAGTGATAAACACAGTGATAAACACAGAGATAAACACAGTGATAAACACAGTGATAAACACAGTGATAAACACAGTGATAAACACAGCTGATAAACACAGTGATAAACACAGTGATAAACACAGTGATAAACACAGAGATAAACACAGTGATAAACACAGAGATAAACACAGTGATAAACACAGCTGGATAAACACAGTGATAAACACAGTGATAAACACAGTGATAAACACAGTGATAAACACAGAGATAAACACAGTGATAAACACAGCTGATAAACACAGTGATAAACACAGTGATAAACACAGTGATAAACACAGTGATAAACACAGTGATAAACACGCTGATAAACACGCTGATAAACACAGTGATAAACACAGTGATAAACACAGTGATAAACACAGTGATAAACACACTGATAAACACAGTGATAAACACAGTGATAAACACAGTGCTGATAAACACAGTGATAAACACAGTGATAAACACGCTGATAAACACAGTGATAAACACAGTGATAAACACAGTGATAAACAGGATAAACAGCTGATAAACACAGTGATAAACACAGTGATAAACACAGTGATAAACACAGTGATAAACACAGTGATAAACACAGTGATAAACACGCTGATAAACACACTGATAAACACAGTGATAAACACAGTGATAAACACAGTGATAAACACAGTGATAAACACGCTGATAAACACAGTGATAAACACAGTGATAAACACAGTGATAAACACAGTGATAAACAGTGATAAACACGCTGAGAACACGCTGATAAACACAGTGATAAACACAGTGATAAAACAGTGATAAACACAGTGATAAACACACTGATAAACACAGTGATAAACACAGGATAAAGACGCTGATAAACACAGTGATAAACACAGTGATAAACTGATAAACGCTGATAAACACAGCTGATAAACACAGTGATAAACACAGTGATAAACACAGTGATAAACACGCTGATAAACACGCTGATAAACACGCTGATAAACACAGTGATAAACACAGTGATAAACACGCTGATAAACACGCTGATAAACACAGTGATAAACACAGTGATAAACACGCTGATAAACACGCTGATAAACACGCTGATAAACACAGTGATAAACACAGTGATAAACANTGATAAACCGCTGATAAACACGCTGATAAACACAGTGATAAACACAGTGATAAACACGTGATAAACACGCTGATAAACACAGCTGATAAACACAGTGATAAACACAGCTGATAAACAGCTGATAAACACAGTGATAAACACAGTGATAAACACGCTGATAAACACAGTGATAAACACAGTGATAAACACGCTGATAAACACAGTGATAAACACAGTGATAAACACAGTGATAAACACAGTGATAAACACAGTGATAAACACGTGATAAACACAGTGATAAACACGCTGATAAACACAGTGATAAACACAGTGATAAACACAGTGATAAACACAGTGATAAACACGCTGATAAACACAGTGATAAACACAGTGATAAACACAGTGATAAACACGCTGATAAATACAGCTGATAAACACAGTGATAAACACAGTGATAAACACAGTGATAAACACAGTGATAAACACAGTGATAAACAAGCTGATAAACACAGTGATAAACACAGTGATAAACACAGCTGATAAACACAGTGATAAACACAGTGATAAACACGCTGATAAACACAGATAAACACTGATAAACACAGTGATAAACACAGTGATAAACACGCTGATAAACACAGTGATAAACACAGTGATAAACACGTGATAAACACAGTGATAAACACGATAAACACAGTGATAAACACGTGATAAACACAGTGATAAACACAGTGATAAACACAGTGATAAACACAGTGATAAACACAGTGATAAACACAGTGATAAACACAGTGATAAACACAGTGATAAACACAGCTGATAAACACAGTGATAAACACAGTGATAAACACAGTGATAAACACAGTGATAAACACACTGATAAACACAGTGATAAACACAGTGATAAACACAGTGATAAACACAGTGATAAACACAGTGATAAACACAGTGATAAACACAGTGATAAACACAGTGATAAACACACTGATAAACACACAGATAAACACAGTGATAAACACACTGATAAACACAGTGATAAACACGCTGATAAACACAGTGATAAACACAGTGATAAACACGCTGATAAACACAGTGATAAACACGCTGATAAACACAGTGATAAACACGCTGATAAACACAGTGATAAACACAGTGACAAACACAGTGATAAACACAGTGATAAACACAGCTGATAAACACAGTGATAAACACAGTGATAAACACGTGATAAACACAGTGATAAACACACTGATAAACACAGTGATAAACACAGTGATAAACACAGCTGATAAACACAGTGATAAACATAGTGATAAACACAGTGATAAACACAGTGATAAACACAGTGATAAACACAGTGATAAACACAGAGATAAACACAGTGATAAACACACTGATAAACACAGTGATAAACACGCTGATAAACACAGTGATAAACACAGTGATAAACACAGTGATAAACACGCTGATAAACACAGTGATAAACACAGTGATAAACACAGTGATAAACACAGTGATAAACACAGTGATAAACACACTGATAACCACAGTGATAAACACAGTGATAAACACGCTGATAAACACAGTGATAAACACAGTGACAAACTGATAAACACAGTGATAAACACGCTGATAAACACAGTGATAAACACAGTGATAAACACAGTGATAAACACGCTGATAAACACGCTGATAAACAGTGATAAACACGCTGATAAACAGTGATAAACACGCTGATAAACAGTGATAAACACGCTGATAAACACAGTGATAAACACACTGATAAACACAGTGATAAACACAGTGATAAACACACTGATAAACACAGTGATAAACACACAGTGATAAACACAGTGACCTGATAAACACAGTGATAAACACAGTGATAAACACAGTGATAAACACAGCTGATAAACACAGTGATAAACACACTGATAAACACACTGATAAACACAGTGATAAACACAGTGATAAACACAGTGATAAACACAGTGATAAACACAGAGATAAACACAGTGATAAACACGCTGATAAACACAGTGATAAACACAGTGATAAACACAGTGATAAACACAGTGATAAACACAGTGATAAACACAGTGATAAACGCTGATAAACACAGTGATAAACACAGTGATAAACATGCACGCTGATAAACACAGTGATAAACACAGTGATAAACACAGTGATAAACACAGTGATAAACACAGTGATAAACACGCTGATAAACACAGTGATAAACACAGTGATAAACACAGTGATAAACACAGTGATAAACACACTGATAAACACACTGATAAACACAGTGATAAACACACTGATAAACACAGTGATAAACACAGTGATAAACACAGTGATAAACACACTGATAAACACACTGATAAACACACTGATAAACACAGTGATAAACACAGTGATAAACACAGTGATAAACACAGTGATAAACACAGTGATAAACACAGTGATAAACACACACTGATAAACACAGTGATAAAACACAGTGATAAACACAGTGATAAACACAGTGATAAACACAGTGATAAACACAGTGATAAACACAGTGATAAACACAGTGATGATAAACACAGTGATAAACACAGTGATAAACACACTGATAAACACAGTGATAAACCACAGTGATAAACACAGTGATAAACACAGTGATAAACACAGTGATAAACACAGTGATAAACACAGTGATAAACACAGTGTGATAAACACACTGATAAACACAGTGATAAACACAGCTGATAAACACAGTGATAAACACAGTGATAAACACAGTGATAAACACAGTGATAAACACAGTGATAAACACGCTGATAAACACAGTGATAAACACGTGATAAACACAGTGATAAACACGCTGATAAACACAGTGATAAACACAGTGATAAACACAGTGATAAACACAGTGATAAACACAGTGATAAACACGCTGATAAACACAGTGATAAACACGCTGATAAACACAGTGATAAACACAGTGATAAACACAGCTGATAAACACAGTGATAAACACAGTGATAAACACAGTGATAAACACACTGATAAACACACTGATAAACACACTGATAAACACACTGATAACCACAGTGATAAACACAGTGATAAACACAGTGATAAACACAGTGATAAACAGTGATAAACAGTGATAAACACAGTGATAAACAGCTGATAAACACAGTGATAAACACAGTGATAAACACAGTGATAAACACAGTGATAAACACAGTGATAAACACAGTGATAAACACAGTGATAAACACACTGATAAACACAGTGATAAACACAGTGATAAACACACTGATAAACACAGTGATAAACACAGTGATAAACACAGTGATAAACACAGTGATAAACACAGTGATAAACACAGTGATAAACACAGTGATAAACACAGTGATAAACACAGTGATAAACACAGTGATAAACACGCTGATAAACACAGTGATAAACACAGTGATAAACACAGTGATAAACACAGTGATAAACACAGTGATAAACACGCTGATAAACACAGTGATAAACACAGTGATAAACACGCTGATAAACACAGTGATAAACACAGTGATAAACACAGTGATAAACACGCTGATAAACACAGTGATAAACACAGTGATAAACACAGTGATAAACACAGTGATAAACACAGTGATAAACACACTGATAAACACAGTGATAAACACAGTGATAAACACAGTGATAAACACAGTGATAAACACGCTGATAAACACAGTGATAAACACGCTGATAAACACGGTGATAAACACAGTGATAAACACAGTGATAAACACAGTGATAAACACAGTGATAAACACAGTGATAAACACACTGATAAACACAGTGATAAACACAGTGATAAACACAGTGATAAACACAGTGATAAACACAGTGATAAACAAGCTGATAAACACAGTGATAAACACAGTGATAAACACAGTGATAAACACAGTGATAAACACAGTGATAAACACAGTGATAAACACAGCTGATAAACACACTGATAAACACAGTGATAAACACAGTGATAAACACGATAAACACTGATAAACACAGTGATAAACACACTGATAAACACAGTGATAAACACAGTGATAAACACGTGATAAACACAGTGATAAACACAGTGATAAACACAGTGATAAAAACTGATAAACACAGTGATAAACACAGTGATAAACACAGTGATAAACACAGTGATAAACACAGTGATAAACACACTGATAAACACAGTGATAAACACTGATAAACACAGTGATAAACACAGTGATAAACACAGTGATAAACACAGTGATAAACACAGTGATAAACACAGTGATAAACACAGTGATAAACACAGTGATAAACACAGTGATAAACACAGTGATAAACACAGTGATAAACACAGTGATAAACACAGTGATAAACACAGTGATAAACACAGTGATAAACACAGTGATAAACACAGTGATAAACACAGTGATAAACACAGTGATAAACACAGTGATAAACACAGTGATAAACACAGTGATAAACACAGTGATAAACACAGTGATAAACACAGTGATAAACACAGTGATAAACACAGCTGATAAAACACAGTGATAAACACAGTGATAAACACAGTGATAAACACAGTGATAAACACAGTGATAAACACAGTGATAAACACAGTGATAAACACAGTGATAAACACAGTGATAAACACAGTGATAAACACAGTGATAAACACAGTGATAAACACAGTGATAAACACAGTGATAAACACACTGATAACCACAGTGATAACCACAGTGATAAACACAGTGATAAACACAGTGATAAACAACTGATAAACACGCTGATAAACACAGTGATAAACACAGTGATAAACACAGTGATAAACACAGTGATAAACACAGTAATAAACACAGTGATAAACACAGTGATAAACACAGTGATAAACACAGTGATAAACACAGTGATAAACACAGTGATAAACACAGTGATAAACACAGTGATAAACACAGTGATAAACACGCTGATAAACACAGTGATAAACACGCTGATAAACACAGTGATAAACACAGTGATAAACACAGTGATAAACACAGTGATAAACACAGTGATAAACACAGTGATAAACACAGTGATAAACACACTGATAAACACAGTGATAAACACAGTGATAAACACAGTGATAAACACACTGATAAACACACTGATAACCACAGTGATAAACACAGTGATAAACACAGTGATAAACACGCTGATAAACACAGTGATAAACACAGTGATAAACAGTGATAAACACAGTGATAAACACAGTGATAAACACGGTGATAAACACGCTGATAAACACAGTGATAAACACAGTGATAAACACAGTGATAAACACGCTGATAAACACAGTGATAACCACAGTGATAAACACAGTGATAAACACAGTGATAAACACGCTAAACACGCTGATAAACACAGTGATAAACACAGTGATAAACACAGTGATAAACACAGTGATAAAAACACAGTGATAAACACAGTGATAAACACAGTGATAAACACAGTGATAAACACAGTGATAAACACAGATAAACACTGATAAACACAGTGATAAACACAGTGATAAACACAGTGATAAAACACTGATAAACACTGATAAACACAGTGATAAACACAGTGATAAACACAGTGATAAACACAGTGATAAACACAGTGATAAACACGCTGATAAACCACAGCTGATAAACACAGTGATAAACACAGTGATAAACACAGTGATAAACACGCTGATAAACACAGTGATAAACACAGTGATAAACACACTGATAAACACAGTGATAAACACAGTGATAAACACAGTGATAAACACAGTGATAAACACAGTGATAAACACAGTGATAAACACAGCTGATAAACACAGTGATAAACACAGTGATAAACACAGTGATAAACACAGTGATAAACACAGTGATAAACACAGTGATAAACACAGTGATAAACACGTGATAAACACAGTGATAAACACAGTGATAAACACACTGATAAACACAGTGATAAACACAGTGATAAACACAGTGATAAACACAGTGATAAACACGCTGATAAACACAGTGATAAACACACTGATAAACACAGTGATAAACACAGTGATAAACACAGTGATAAACACAGTGATACAACACAGTGATAAACACAGTGATAAACACAGTGATAAACACAGTGATAAACACAGTGATAAACACAGTGATAAACACAGTGATAAACACGCTGATAAAAACTGATAAACACACTGATAACCACAGTGATAAACACAGTGATAAACACAGTGATAAACACAGTGATAAACACAGTGATAAACACAGTGATAAACAAGTGCTGATAAACACAGTGATAAACACAGTGATAAACACAGTGATAAACACAGTGATAAACACAGTGATAAACACAGTGATAAACACAGTGATAAACACAGTGATAAACACAGTGATAAACACACTGATAAACACAGTGATAAACACAGTGATAAACACAGTGATAAACACAGTGATAAACACAGTGATAAACACAGTGATAAACACAGTGATAAACACAGTGATAAACACAGTGATAAACACGCTGATAAACACAGTGATAAACACAGTGATAAACACAGCTGATAAACACAGTGATAAACACAGTGATAAACACGCTGATAAACAGTGATAAACGCTGATAAACACAGTGATAAACACAGTGATAAACACAGTGATAAACACAGTGATAAACACAGTGATAAACACAGTGATAAACACAGTGATAAACACAGTGATAAACACAGTGATAAACACAGTGATAAACACAGTGATAAACACAGTGATAAACACACTGATAAACACACTGATAAACACAGTGATAAACACAGTGATAAACACAGTGATAAACACAGTGATAAACACTGATAAACACAGTGATAAACACAGTGATAAACACACTGATAAACACAGTGATAAACACAGTGATAAACACAGCTGATAAACACAGTGATAAACACAGTGATAAACACAGTGATAAACACAGTGATAAACACACTGATAAACACAGTGATAAACACAGTGATAAACACACTGATAAACACAGTGATAAACACACTGATAAACACACTGATAAACACAGTGATAAACACAGTGATAAACACAGTGATAAACACAGTGATAAACACGCTGATAAACACAGTGATAAACACAGTGATAAACACAGTGATAAACACAGTGATAAACACAGTGATAAACACACTGATAAACACAGTGATAAACACAGTGATAAACACAGTGATAAACACAGTGATAAACACAGTGATAAAACACAGTGATAAACACAGTGATAAACACAGTGATAAACACAGTGATAAACACAGTGATAAACACAGTGATAAACACAGTGATAAACACAGTGATAAACACGCTGATAAACACAGTGTGATAAACACAGTGATAAACACAGTGATAAACACAGTGATAAACACACTGATAAACACAGTGATAAACACAGTGATAAACACAGTGATAAACACAGTGATAAACACAGTGATAAACACAGTGATAAACACAGTGATAAACACAGTGATAAACACAGTGATAAACACGCTGATAAACACAGTGATAAACACGCTGATAAACACAGTGATAAACACAGTGATAAACACAGTGATAAACACAGTGATAAACACAGTGATAAACACAGTGATAAACACGCTGATAAACACAGTGATAAACACAGTGATAAACACAGTGATAAACACAGTGATAAACACGCTGATAAACACAGTGATAAACACAGTGATAAACACAGTGATAAACACAGTGATAAACACAGTGATAAACACACTGATAAACACAGTGATAAACACACTGATAAACACAGTGATAAACACAGTGATAAACACAGTGATAAACACAGTGATAAACACAGTGATAAACAGTGATAAACACAGTGATAAACACGCTGATAAACACAGTGATAAACACGCTGATAAACACAGTGATAAACACAGTGATAAACACAGTGATAAACACTGATAAACACAGTGATAAACACAGTGATAAACGCTGATAAACACAGTGAAACACAGTGATAAACACAGTGATAAACACAGTGATAAACAGTGATAAACACGCTGATAAACACAGTGATAAACACAGTGATAAACACAGCTGATAAACACAGTGATAAACACAGCTGATAAACACGCTGATAAACACAGTGATAAACACACTGATAAACACAGTGATAAACACGCTGATAAACACAGTGATAAACACAGTGATAAACACAGTGATAAACACGCAGTGATAAACACAGCTGATAAACACAGTGATAAACACAGTGATAAACACAGTGATAAACACAGTGATAAACACAGTGATAAACACACTGATAAACACAGTGATAAACACACTGATAAACACAGTGATAAACACAGTGATAAACACGCTGATAAACACAGTGATAAACACAGTGATAAACACAGTGATAAACACAGTGATAAACACAGTGATAAACAGTGATAAACACAGTGATAAACACAGTGATAAACACAGTGATAAACACAGTGATAAACACAGCTGATAAACACAGTGATAAACACAGTGATAAACACAGTGATAAACACAGTGATAAACACAGTGATAAACACAGTGATAAACACAGTGATAAACACAGCTGATAAACACAGTGATAAACACAGTGATAAACACAGTGATAAACACAGTGATAAACACAGTGATAAACACAGTGATAAACACAGTGATAAACACAGTGATAAACACAGTGATAAACACAGTGATAAACACAGTGATAAACACAGTGATAAACACAGTGATAAACACAGTGATAAACACAGTGATAAACACAGTGATAAACACAGTGATAAACACGCTGATAAACACAGCTGATAAACACAGTGATAAACACGCTGATAAACACAGTGATAAACAGTGATAAACACAGTGATAAACACAGTGATAAACACAGTGATAAACACAGTGATAAACACAGTGATAAACACAGTGATAAACACAGTGATAAACACGCTGATAAACACAGTGATAAACACAGTGATAAACACAGTGATAAACACAGTGATAAACACAGTGATAAACACAGTGATAAACACAGTGATAAACACAGTGATAAACACACTGATAAACACACTGATAAACACACTGATAAACACACTGATAACCACAGTGATAAACACAGTGATAAACACAGTGATAAACACAGTGATAAACACGCTGATAAACACAGTGATAAACACAGTGATAAACACGCTGATAAACACAGTGATAAACACGCTGATAAACACAGTGATAAACACAGTGATAAACACAGTGATAAACACAGTGATAAACACAGTGATAAACACAGTGATAAACACAGTGATAAACACACTGATAAACACAGTGATAAACACAGTGATAAACACACTGATAAACACAGTGATAAACACAGTGATAAACACAGTGATAAACACAGTGATAAACACAGTGATAAACACAGTGATAAACACACGCTGATAAACACAGTGATAAACACAGTGATAAACACAGTGATAAACACAGTGATAAACACAGTGATAAACACAGTGATAAACACAGTGATAAACACAGTGATAAACACGTGATAAACACAGCTGATAAACACAGTGATAAACACAGTGATAAACACAGTGATAAACACA
Organism: Oncorhynchus masou masou; assembly: GCF_036934945.1. NCBI lineage: Eukaryota > Metazoa > Chordata > Actinopteri > Salmoniformes > Salmonidae > Oncorhynchus > Oncorhynchus masou. Next base: position 60,570 of record NW_027015202.1, read on the forward strand.
GTGATAAACACAGTGATAAACACAGTGATAAACACACTGATAAACACAGTGATAAACACAGTGATAAACACAGTGATAAACACAGTGATAAACACAGTGATAAACACAGTGATAAACACGCTGATAAACACAGTGATAAACACAGTGATAAACACAGTGATAAACACAGTGATAAACACAGTGATAAACACAGTGATAAACACAGTGATAAACACAGTGATAAACACAGTGATAAACAGTGATAAACACAGTGATAAACACAGTGATAAACACAGTGATAAACACAGTGATAAACACAGTGATAAACACGCTGATAAACACAGTGATAAACACAGTGATAAACACAGTGATAAACACAGTGATAAACACAGTGATAAACACAGTGATAAACACGCTGATAAACACAGTGATAAACACAGTGATAAACACAGTGATGATAAACACAGTGATAAACACTCTGATAAACACAGTGATAAACACGCTGATAAACACAGTGATAAACACAGTGATAAACACAGTGATAAACACAGTGATAAACACAGTGATAAACACAGTGATAAACACAGTGAAACACAGTAATAAACACGCTGATAAACACAGTGATAAACACAGTGATAAACACAGTGATAAACACAGTGATAAACACAGTGATAAAACACAGTGATAAACACAGTGATAAACACAGTGATAAACACAGTGATAAACACAGTGATAAACACGCTGATAAACACAGTGATAAACACAGTGATAAACACAGTGATAAACACAGTGATAAACACAGCTGATAAACACAGTGATAAACACAGTGATAAACACAGTGATAAACACGCTGATAAACACAGTGATAAACACAGTGATAAACACAGTGATAAACAGTGATAAACACAGTGATAAACACAGTGATAAACACGCTGATAAACACGCTGATAAACACAGTGATAAACACAGTGATAAACACAGTGATAAACACAGTGATAAACACAGTGATAAACACAGTGATAAACACGCTGATAAACACAGTGATAAACACAGTGATAAACACAGTGATAAACACAGTGATAAACACAGTGATAAACACAGCTGATAAACACAGTGATAAACACAGTGATAAACACAGTGATAAACACACTGATAAACACAGTGATAAACACAGTGATAAACACAGTGATAAACACAGCTGATAAACACAGTGATAAACACAGTGATAAACACAGTGATAAACACAGTGATAAACACAGTGATAAACACAGTGATAAACACAGTGATAAACACAGTGATAAACACAGATAAACACACTGATAAACACAGTGATAAACACACTGATAAACACAGTGATAAACACAGTGATAAACACAGTGATAAACACAGTGATAAACACAGTGATAAACACAGTGATAAACACACTGATAAACACAGTGATAAACACAGTGATAAACACAGTGATAAACACAGTGATAAACACAGTGATAAACACAGTGATAAACACAGTGATAAACACAGTGATAAACACAGTGATAAACACAGTGATAAACACAGTGATAAACACAGTGATAAACACAGTGATAAACACAGTGATAAACACAGTGATAAACACAGCTGATAAACACAGTGATAAACACAGTGATAAACATGATAAGTGATAAACACAGTGATAAACACAGTGATAAACACAGTGATAAACACGCTGATAAACACAGTGATAAACACAGTGATAAACACAGTGATAAACACAGTGATAAACACAGTGATAAACACAGTGATAAACACGCTGATAAACACAGTGATAAACACAGTGATAAACACAGTGATAAACACAGTGATAAACACAGTGATAAACACAGTGATAAACACAGTGATAAACACAGTGATAAACACAGTGATAAACACAGTGATAAACACACTGATAAACACACTGATAAACACAGTGATAAACACAGTGATAAACACAGTGATAAACACAGTGATAAACACGCTGATAAACACAGTGATAAACACAGTGATAAACACAGTGATAAACACAGTGATAAACACAGTGATAAACACAGTGATAAACACAGCTGATAAACACAGTGATAAACACAGTGATAAAACACAGTGATAAACACAGCTGATAAACACAGTGATAAACACAGTGATAAACACAGTGATAAACACAGTGATAAACACGCTGATAAACACAGTGATAAACACAGTGATAAACACAGTGATAAACACAGTGATAAACACAGTGATAAACACAGTGATAAACACAGTGATAAACACACTGATAAACACGCTGATAAACACAGTGATAAACACACTGATAAACACAGTGATAAACACAGTGATAAACACAGTGATAAACACGCTGATAAACACAGTGATAAACACAGTGATAAACACAGTGATAAACACGCTGATAAACACAGTGATAAACACAGTGATAAACACGCTGATAAACACAGTGATAAACACAGTGATAAACACAGTGATAAACACAGTGATAAACACACTGATAAACACACTGATAACCACAGTGATAAACACAGTGATAAACACAGTGATAAACACGCTGATAAACACAGTGATAAACACAGTGATAAACACAGTGATAAACAGTGATAAACACAGTGATAAACACGCTGATAAACACAGTGATAAACACAGTGATAAACACAGTGATAAACACAGTGATAAACACAGTGATAAACACGCTGATAAACACAGTGATAAACACAGTGATAAACACAGTGATAAACACAGTGATAAACACAGTGATAAACACGCTGATAAACAGGCTGATAAACACAGTGATAAACACAGTGATAAACACAGTGATAAACACAGTGATAAACACAGTGATAAACACAGTGATAAACACAGTGATAAACACAGTGATAAACACAGTGATAAACACAGTGATAAACACGCTGATAAACACAGTGATAAACACAGTGATAAACACAGTGATAAACACAGTGATAAACACAGTGATAAACACAGTGATAAACACAGCTGATAAACACAGTGATAAACACAGTGATAAACACAGTGATAAACACAGTGATAAACACAGTGATAAACACACTGATAAACACACTGATAAACACACTGATAACCACAGTGATAAACACAGTGATAAACACAGTGATAAACACAGTGATAAACACACTGATAAACACAGTGATAAACACGCTGATAAACACAGTGATAAACACAGTGATAAACACAGTGATAAACACGCTGATAAACACAGTGATAAACACAGTGATAAACACAGTGATAAACACAGTGATAAACACACTGATAAACACACTGATAAACACAGTGATAAACACAGTGATAAACACAGTGATAAACACAGTGATAAACACGCTGATAAACACAGTGATAAACACAGTGATAAACACAGTGATAAACAGTGATAAACACAGTGATAAACACGCTGATAAACACACTGATAAACACACTGATAACCACAGTGATAAACACAGTGATAAACACAGTGATAAACACAGTGATAAACACGTGATAAACACAGTGATAAACACAGTGATAAACACACTGATAAACACAGTGATAAACACAGTGATAAACACAGTGATAAACACAGTGATAAACACAGTGATAAACACAGTGATAAACACAGTGATAAACACGTGATAAACACAGTGATAAACACAGTGATAAACACGCTGATAAACAGCTGATAAACACAGTGATAAACACAGTGATAAACACACTGATAAAACAGCTGATAAACACACTGATAAACACAGTGATAAACACAGTGATAAACACAGTGATAAACACAGTGATAAACACAGTGATAAACACAGTGATAAACACAGTGATAAACACAGTGATAAACACAGTGATAAACACGCTGATAAACACAGTGATAAACACGCTGATAAACACAGTGATAAACACAGTGATAAACACAGTGATAAACACAGTGATAAACACAGTGATAAACACAGTGATAAACACAGTGATAAACACAGTGATAAACACAGCTGATAAACACAGTGATAAACACAGTGATAAACACAGTGATAAACACAGTGATAAACACAGTGATAAACACAGTGATAAACACACTGATAAACACAGTGATAAACACAGTGATAAACACAGTGATAAACACGCTGATAAACACAGTGATAAACACAGTGATAAACACAGTGATAAACACAGTGATAAACACAGTGATAAACACGCTGATAAACACAGTGATAAACACAGTGATAAACACAGTGATAAACACAGTGATAAACACAGTGATAAACACGCTGATAAACACAGTGATAAACACAGTGATAAACACAGTGATAAACACAGTGATAAACACAGTGATAAACACGCTGATAAACAGGCTGATAAACACAGTGATAAACACAGTGATAAACACGCTGATAAACACAGTGATAAACACACTGATAAACACACTGATAAACACACTGATAACCACAGTGATAAACACAGTGATAAACACAGTGATAAACACAGTGATAAACACAGTGATAAACACAGTGATAAACACGCTGATAAACACAGTGATAAACACAGTGATAAACACACTGATAAACACGCTGATAAACACAGTGATAAACACAGTGATAAACACGCTGATAAACACGCTGATAAACACGCTGATAAACACACTGATAAACACAGTGATAAACACGCTGATAAACACAGTGATAAACACAGTGATAAACACAGTGATAAACACAGTGATAAACACAGTGATAAACACACTGATAAACACAGTGATAAACACACTGATAAACACACTGATAAACACACTGATAAACACACTGATAACCACAGTGATAAACACAGTGATAAACACAGTGATAAACACAGTGATAAACACAGTGATAAACACGCTGATAAACACAGTGATAAACACGCTGATAAACACAGTGATAAACACAGTGATAAACACGCTGATAAACACAGTGATAAACACAGTGATAAACACAGTGATAAACACAGTGATAAACACACTGATAAACACACTGATAACCACAGTGATAAACACAGTGATAAACACAGTGATAAACACGCTGATAAACACAGTGATAAACACAGTGATAAACACAGTGATAAACACAGTGATAAACACAGTGATAAACACTCTGATAAACACAGTGATAAACACAGTGATAAACACAGTGATAAACAGTGATAAACACAGTGATAAACACGCTGATAAACACAGTGATAAACACAGTGATAAACACAGTGATAAACACAGTGATAAACACACTGATAAACACAGTGATAAACAGGCTGATAAACACAGTGATAAACACAGTGATAAACTGATAAAGCTGATAAACACAGTGATAAACACAGTGATAAACACAGTGATAAACACAGTGATAAACACAGTGATAAACACGCTGATAAACACGCTGATAAACACAGTGATAAACACAGTGATAAACACGCTGATAAACACAGTGATAAACACAGTGATAAACACAGTGATAAACACGCTGATAAACACAGTGATAAACACAGTGATAAACACAGTGATAAACACAGTGATAAACACAGTGATAAACACACTGATAAACACACTGATAAACACACTGATAACCACAGTGATAAACACAGTGATAAACACAGTGATAAACACAGTGATAAACACAGTGATAAACACAGTGATAAACACAGTGATAAACACAGTGATAAACACAGTGATAAACACAGTGATAAACACGCTGATAAACACGCTGATAAACACAGTGATAAACACAGTGATAAACACAGTGACAAACACACTGATAAACACACTGATAAACACACTGATAACCACAGTGATAAACACAGTGATAAACACAGTGATAAACACGCTGATAAACACAGTGATAAACACAGTGATAAACACAGTGATAAACAGTGATAAACACAGTGATAAACACGCTGATAAACACACTGATAAACACACTGATAACCACAGTGATAAACACAGTGATAAACACAGTGATAAACACAGTGATAAACACAGTGATAAACACAGTGATAAACACAGTGATAAACACACTGATAACCACAGTGATAAACACAGTGATAAACACAGTGATAAACACAGTGATAAACACAGTGATAAACACAGTGATAAACACAGTGATAAACACGCTGATAAACACAGTGATAAACACAGTGATAAACACGCTGATAAACACAGTGATAAACACAGTGATAAACACAGTGATAAACACAGTGATAAACACAGTGATAAACACAGTGATAAACACACTGATAAACACAGTGATAAACACAGTGATAAACACAGTGATAAACACAGTGATAAACACAGTGATAAACACAGTGATAAACACACTGATAAACACAGTGATAAACACACTGATAAACACACTGATAAACACACTGATAAACACACTGATAACCACAGTGATAAACACAGTGATAAACACAGTGATAAACACAGTGATAAACACAGTGATAAACACGCTGATAAACACAGTGATAAACACGCTGATAAACACAGTGATAAACACAGTGATAAACACGCTGATAAACACAGTGATAAACACAGTGATAAACACAGTGATAAACACAGTGATAAACACACTGATAAACACACTGATAACCACAGTGATAAACACAGTGATAAACACAGTGATAAACACGCTGATAAACACAGTGATAAACACAGTGATAAACACAGTGATAAACAGTGATAAACACAGTGATAAACACGCTGATAAACACAGTGATAAACACAGTGATAAACACAGTGATAAACACAGTGATAAACACAGTGATAAACACGCTGATAAACACAGTGATAAACACAGTGATAAACACAGTGATAAACACAGTGATAAACACAGCTGATAAACACACGCTGATAAACAGGCTGATAAACACAGTGATAAACACAGTGATAAACACGCTGATAAACACAGTGATAAACACAGTGATAAACACAGTGATAAACACAGTGATAAACACAGTGATAAACACAGTGATAAACACGCTGATAAACACGCTGATAAACACAGTGATAAACACAGTGATAAACACGCTGATAAACACAGTGATAAACACAGTGATAAACACAGTGATAAACACAGCTGATAAACACAGTGATAAACACAGTGATAAACACAGTGATAAACACAGTGATAAACACAGTGATAAACACACTGATAAACACACTGATAAACACACTGATAACCACAGTGATAAACACAGTGATAAACACAGTGATAAACACGCTGATAAACACGCTGATAAACACAGCTGATAAACACAGTGATAAACACAGTGATAAAACAGTGATAAACACAGTGATAAACACAGTGATAAACACAGTGATAAACACAGTGATAAACACAGTGATAAACACGCTGATAAACACGCTGATAAACACAGTGATAAACACAGTGATAAACACGCTGATAAACACAGTGATAAACACAGTGATAAACACGCTGATAAACACAGTGATAAACACAGTGATAAACACAGTGATAAACACACTGATAAACACAGTGATAAACACAGTGATAAACACAGTGATAAACACGCTGATAAACACAGTGATAAACACAGTGATAAACACAGTGATAAACACAGTGATAAACACAGTGATAAACACAGTGATAAACACAGTGATAAACACAGTGATAAACACGCTGATAAACACAGTGATAAACACAGTGATAAACACGCTGATAAACACAGTGATAAACACAGTGATAAACACAGTGATAAACACAGTGATAAACACGCTGATAAACACAGTGATAAACACAGTGATAAACACAGTGATAAACACAGTGATAAAACGCGATAAACACAGTGATAAACACAGTGATAAACACAGTGATAAACACGCTGATAAACACAGTGATAAACACAGTGATAAACACAGTGATAAACACAGTGATAAACACAGTGATAAACACAGCTGATAAACAGCTGATAAACACAGTGATAAACACAGTGATAAACACAGTGATAAACACAGTGATAAACACAGTGATAAACACAGCTGATAAACACGCTGATAAACACAGTGATAAACACAGTGATAAACACGCTGATGATAAACACAGTGATAAACACAGTGATAAACACAGTGATAAACACGCTGATAAACACACTGATAAACACAGTGATAAACACAGTGATAAACACGTGATAAACACAGTGATAAACACAGTGATAAACACAGTGATAAACACAGTGATAAACACAGTGATAAACACAGTGATAAACACGCTGATAAACACGCTGATAAACACACTGATAAACACAGTGATAAACACGCTGATAAACACACTGATAAACACAGTGATAAACACAGTGATAAACACACTGATAAACACAGTGATAAACACAGTGATAAACACGCTGATAAACACAGTGATAAACACAGTGATAAACACAGTGATAAACACAGTGATAAACACGCTGATAAACACAGTGATAAACACAGTGATAAACACAGTGATAAACACAGCTGATAAACACGCTGATAAACACGCTGATAAACACAGTGATAAACACAGTGATAAACACGCTGATAAACACGCTGATAACACCGTGATAAACACGCTGATAAACACAGTGATAAACACAGTGATAAACACTGATAAACACGTGATAAACACAGTGATAAAACTGATAAACGATAAACACAGTGATAAACACAGTGATAAACACGCTGATAAAACGCTGATAAATCGCTGATAAACACAGTGATAAACACAGTGATAAACACAGTGATAAACACACTGATAAACACAGTGATAAACACACTGATAAACACAGTGATAAACACACTGATAAACACAGTGATAAACACGCTGATAAACACAGTGATAAACACAGTGATAAACACGCTGATAAACACAGTGATAAACACGCTGATAAACACAGTGATAAACACGCTGATAAACACAGTGATAAACACGCTGATAAACACAGTGATAAACACACTGATAAACACAGTGATAAACACGCTGATAAACACAGTGATAAACACAGAGATAAACACAGTGATAAACACGCTGATAAACACAGTGATAAACACAGAGATAAACACAGTGATAAACACGAGTGATAAACACAGTGATAAACACGCTGATAAACACAGTGATAAACACGCTGATAAACACAGTGATAAACACAGAGATAAACACAGTGATAAACACAGTGATAAACACAGTGATAAACACAGTGATAAACACGCTGATAAACACAGTGATAAACACAGTGATAAACACGCTGATAAACACGCTGATAAACACAGTGATAAACACAGTGATAAACACAGTGATAAACACAGTGATAAACACGCTGATAAACACACTGATAAACACAGTGATAAACACAGTGATAAACACAGTGATAAACACGCTGATAAACACGCTGATAAACACAGTGATAAACACAGTGATAAACACAGTGATAAACACGCTGATAAACACAGTGATAAACACAGTGATAAACACGCTGATAAACACAGTGATAAACACGCTGATAAACACAGTGATAAACACAGTGATAAACACAGTGATAAACACGCTGATAAACACAGTGATAAACACAGTGATAAACACGCTGATAAACACAGTGATAAACACAGTGATAAACACAGTGATAAACACAGTGATAAACACGCTGATAAACACAGTGATAAACATGTGATAAACACGCTGGATAAACACAGTGATAAACACAGTGATAAACACGCTGATAAACACAGTGATAAACACAGTGATAAACACACGCTGATAAACACGCTGATAAACACAGTGCTGATAAACACAGTGATAAACACAGTGATAAACACAGTGATAAACACAGTGATAAACACAGTGATAAACACGTGATAAACACAGTGATAAACACGCTGATAAACACAGTGATAAACACGCTGATAAACACGCTGATAAACACGCTGATAAACACAGTGATAAACATGCTGATAAACACGCTGATAAACACGCTGATAAACACACTGATAAACACGCTGATAAACACGCTGATAAACACAGTGATAAACACAGTGATAAACACAGTGATAAACACAGTGATAAACACGCTGATAAACACGCTGATAAACACAGTGATAAACACGCTGATAAACACGCTGATAAACACGCTGATAAACACAGTGATAAACACATTGATAAACACGCTGATAAACACGCTGATAAACACACTGATAAACACACCCAACACTGACCGTTTCACCGAACACTGACCGTTTCACCGAACACTGACCGTTTCACCGAACACTGACCGTTTCACCGAACACTGACCGTTTCACCCAACACTGACCGCTTTCACCCAACACTGACCGCTTCACCCAACACTGACCATTTCACCTGACCGCTTCACCTAACACTGACCGCTTTCTGACCCTTTAACACTGACCGCTTCACCAACACTGACCGCTTCACCCAACACTGACCGCTTCACCCAACACTGACCGCTTTCACCCAACACTGACCGCTTCACCAACACTGACCGCTTCACCCAACACTGACCGCTTCACCCAACACTGACCGCTTCACCAACACTGGGACCGCTTCACCAACACTGACCGCTTCACCCAACACTGACCGCTTCACCCAACACTGACCGCTTCACCCAACACTGACCGCTTCACCTAACACTGACCGCTTCACCCAACACTGACCGCTTCACCAACACTGACCGCTTCACCAACACTGACCGCTTCACCCAACACTGACCGCTTCACCTAACACTGACCGTTCACCCCACACTGACCGCTTCACCTAACACTGACCGCTTCACCCAACACTGACCGCTTCACCCAACACTGACCGCTTTACCCAACACTGACCGCTTCACCCAACACTGACCGTTTCACCCAACACTGACCGCTTCACACTGAGAACACTGACCGCTTCACCTAACAACACTGACCGCTTTCACCCAACACTGACCGTTTCACCAACACTGACCGCTTCACCGAACACTGACCGCTTCACCCAACACTGACCGCTTCACCCAACACTGACCGCTTCACCACTACACACTGACCGCTTCACCCAACACTGACCGCTTCACCCAACACTGACCGCTTCACCCAACACTGACCGCTTCACCTAACACTGACCGCTTCACCTCAACACTGACCGCTTCACTCAACACTGACCGCTTCACGAACACTGACCGCTTCACCCAACACTGACCGCTTCACCCAACACTGACCGCTTCACCCAACACTGGCCGCTTCACCCAACACTGGCCGCTTCACCCAACACTGGCCGCTTCACCCAACACTGACCGCTTCACCCACACTGACCACTGACCGCTTCACCCCCATCGCTTTACCCAACACTGACCGTTTTCACCCAACACTGACCGCTTCACCCAACACTGACCGTTTTCACCCAACACTGACCGTTTCACCCAACACTGACCGCTTCACCCAACACTGACCGCTTCACCCAACACTGACCGCTTCACCCAACACTGACCGCTTCACCCAACACTGACCGTTTCACACGACCGCTTCACCAACACTGACCGCTTCACCCCAACACTGACCGCTTCAACTGACCAACACTGACCGCTTCACCCAACACTGGCCGCTTCACCCAACACTGACCGCTTCACCCAACACTGACCGCTTCACCTTTCAACACTGACCGCTTCACCACTGACCGCAACACTGACCGCTTCACCCAACACTGACCGCTTCACCCCAACACTGACCGCTTCACCCAACACTGACCGCTTCACCCAACACTGGCCGCTTCACCAACACTGACCGCTTCACAGAACACCACACACCTCACCAACCGCCGTTTCACCACACTGACCGCTTCACCTCACACTGACCGCTTCACCCAACACTGACCGCTTCACCCAACACTGACCGCTTCACCCAACACTGGCCGCTTCACCCCAACACTGACCGCTTTCACCTCACACTGACCGCTTCACACTGACTTTCACCCACACTGACCGCTTCACCTCCACTGACCGTTTCACACTGACCGCTTCACCCAACACTGACCGCTTCACCCAACACTGGCCGCTTTCACCCAACACTGACCGCTTTCACCCAACACTGACCGCTTCACCCAACACTGACCGCTTCACCACACTGACCGCTTCACCTCACACTGACCGCTTCACCTCACACTGACCGTTTCACCCAACACTGACCGCTTCACCCAACACTGGCCGCTTCACCCAACACTGACCGTTTCACCCAACACTGACCGCTTCACCCAACACTGACCGCTTCACCCAACACTGACCGCTTCACCGAACACTGACCGCTTCACCCCACACTGACCGCTTCACCAACACTGACCGCTTTCACCCAACACTGACCGCTTCACCCAACACTGACCGCTTCACCTGAACACTGACCGCTTCACCAACACTGACCGCTTCACCCAACACTGACCGCTTCACCGAACACTGACCGCTTCACCCAACACTGACCGCTTCACCCAACACTGACCGCTTCACCCAACACTGACCGCTTCACCCAACACTGACCGCTTCACCCAACACTGACCGCTTCACCCACACTGACCGCTTCACCCAACACTGACCGCTTCACCAACACTGACCGCTTCACCCAACACTGGCCGTTTCAACCAACACTGACCGCTTCACCAACACTGACCGCTTCACCCAACACTGACCGCTTCACCTAACACTGACCGCTTCACCCAACACTGACCGCTTCACCCAACACTGGCCGTTTCAACCAACACTGACCGCTTCACACTGACCGCTTACCCAACACACTTGACTCGTTTACCCAACACTGACCGCTTCACAGAACACTGACCGCTTCACCCAACACTGACCGCTTCACCCAACACTGACCGCTTCACCTCACACTGACCGCTTCACCCAACACTGACCGTTTCACCCAACACTGACCGCTTCACCTCACACTGACCGCTTCACCCAACACTGACCGCTTCACCCAACACTGACCGCTTCACCCAACACTGACCGCTTCACCCAACACTGACCGCTTCACACTGACCCCAACACTGACCGCTTCACCTAACACTGACCGCTTCCGACCGCTTTCACCAACACTGACCGTTTCACCCAACACTGACCGCTTCACCAACACTGACCGCTTCACCCAACACTGACCGCTTACCCAACACTTCACCCAACACTGACCGACCTTCACCCAACACTGACCGCTTCACCCAACACTGACCGCTTCACCCAACACTGACCGCTTCACCCAACACTGACCGCTTCACCCAACACTGACCGCTTCACCTAACACTGACCGCTTCACCCAACACTGACCGCTTCACCCAACACTGACCGCTTCACCCAACACTGACCGCTTTAATCAACACTGACCGCTTCACCAACACTGACCGCTTCACCCAACACTGACCGCTTCAACACTGACCGCTTCACCACACTGACCGCTTCACCAACACTGACCGCTTCACGCTTCAACACTGACCGCTTACCCAACACTGACCGCTTCACCTCAACACTGACCGCTTCACCCAACACTGACCGCTTCACCAACACTGACCGCTTCACCAACACTGACCGCTTCACAGAACACTGACCGCTTCACTGACCGCTTCACCCAACACTGACCGCTTCACCCAACACTGACCGCTTCACCCAACACTGACCGCTTCACCCAACACTGACCGCTTCACCCAACACTGACCGCTTCACCCAACACTGACCGCTTCACGACCGAACACTGACCGCTTCACCTAACACTGACCGCTTTAACACTGACCCTTCAACACGACCGCTTCACCCAACACTGACCGCTTCACCCAACACTGACCGCTTCACCAACACTGACCGCTTCACCCAACACTGACCGCTTCACCCAACACTGACCGCTTCACCCAACACTGACCGTTTCACCCAACACTGACCGCTTCACCCAACACTGACCGCTTCACCCAACACTGACCGCTTCACCCAACACTGACCGCTTCACCCAACACTGACCGCTTCACCCAACACTGACCGCTTCACCTCACACACGCTTCACCTAACACTGACCGCTTCAATCAACACTGACCGCTTTTCACACTGACCAACACTGACCGCTTCACCCAACACTGACCGCTTCACCCAACACTGACCGCTTCACCCAACACTGACCGCTTCACCCAACACTGACCGCTTCACCAACACTGACCGCTTTCACCCAACACTGACCGCTTCACCCAACACTGACCGCTTCACCCAACACTGACCGCTTCACCCAACACTGACCGCTTCACCAACACTGACCGCTTCACAGAACACTGACCGCTTCACCCAACACTGACCGCTTCACCCAACACTGACCGCTTCACCCAACACTGACCGCTTCACCCAACACTGACCGCTTCACCCAACACTGACCGCTTCACCCAACACTGACCGTTTCACCCAACACTGACCGCTTCACCCAACACTGACCGCTTCACCCAACACTGACCGCTTCACCCAACACTGACCGCTTCACCCAACACTGACCGCTTCACCCAACACTGACCGCTTCACCCAACACTGACCGCTTCACCCAACACTGACCGCTTCACCCAACACTGACCGCTTCACCCAACACTGACCGCTTCACCCAACACTGACCGCTTCACCCAACACTGACCGCTTCACCCAACACTGACCGCTTTCACAGAACACTGACCGCTTCACCCAACACTGACCGCTTCACCCAACACTGACCGCTTCACCCAACACTGACCGCTTCACCCAACACTGACCGCTTCACCCAACACTGACCGCTTACCCAACACTGACCGCTTCACCCAACACTGACCGCTTCACCCAACACTGACCGCTTCACCAACACTGACCGCTTCACCCAACACTGACCGCTTCACCCAACACTGACCGCTTCACCCAACACTGACCGCTTCACCCAACACTGACCGCTTCACCCAACACTGACCGCTTCACCTGAACACCGACCGCTTCACCCAACACTGACCGCTTCACCCAACACCGACCGCTTCACCCAACACTGACCGCTTTCACCAACACCGCTTCACCCAACACTGACCGCTTCACCCAACACTGACCGCTTCACCCAACACTGACCGCTTCACCCAACACTGACCGCTTCACCAACACTGACCGCTTCACCCAACACTGACCGTTTCACCCAACACTGACCGCTTCACCCAACACTGACCGTTTACCCAACACTGACCGCTTCACCCAACACTGACCGCTTCACCCAACACTGACCGCTTCACCCAACACTGACCGCTTCACCCAACACTGACCGCTTCACCCAACACTGACCGTTTCACCCAACACTGACCGCTTCACCCAACACTGACCGCTTCACCCAACACTGACCGTTTCACCCAACACTGACCGCTTCACCCAACACTGACCGCTTCACCCAACACTGACCGCTTCACCAACACTGACCGCCCAACACTGACCGTTTCACCCAACACTGACCGTTTCACCCAACACTGGCCGTTTTCACCCAACACTGGCCGCTTCACCCAACACTGACCGCTTCACCCAACACTGACCGCTTCACCCAACACTGACCGCTTCACCCCAACACTGACCGCTTCACCCAACACTGACCGCTTCACCCAACACTGACCGTTTCACCCAACACTGACCGCTTCACCTCACACTGACCGTTTCACCCACACTGACCGTTTCACCCAACACTGACCGCTTCACCCAACACTGACCGCTTCACCCAACACTGACCGCTTCACCTCACGCTTACCCAACACGCTTCACCCCAACACTGGCCGTTTCACCTCACACTGACCGTTTCACCCAACACTGACCGCTTCACCCAACACTGACCGTTTCACCCAACACTGACCGCTTCACGAACACTGACCGCTTCACCCAACACTGACCGTTTCACCCAACACTGACCGTTTCACCAACACTGACCGCTTTCGACCGCTTCACCCAACACTGACCGCTTCACCCAACACTGACCGCTTTCATCCGCTTCACCCAACACTGACCGCTTCACCCAACACTGAACACTGACCGCTTCACCTAACACTGACCGCTTCACCCAACACTGACCGTTTCACCCAACACTGACCGTTTCACCCAACACTGACCGTTTCACCCAACACTGACCGTTTCACCCAACACTGACCGTTTCACCCAACACTGACCGTTTCACCCAACACTGACCGTTTCACCCAACACTGACCGTTTCACCTCACACTGACCGTTTCACCTGACCGCTTTACCTCACTGACCGCTTCACCCAACACTGACCGTTTCACCCCACACTGACCGCTTCACCCAACACTGGCCGTTTCACCCAACACTGACCGTTTCACCCACACACTGACCGTTTCACCCAACACTGGCCGTTTCACCACCAACTTTACCCAACACTGACCGTTTCATCAACACTGACCGTTTCACCCAACACTGGCCGTTTCACCCAACACTGACCGTTTCACCAACACTGACCGTTTCACCCAACACTGACCGTTTCACAGAACACTGGCCGTTTCACCCAACACTGACCGTTTCACCAACACTGACCGCTTCACCCAACACTGACCGTTTCACCCAACACTGACCGTTTCACCCAACACTGACCGCTTCACCCCAACACTGACCGTTTCACCCAACACTGACCGTTTCACCCAACACTGACCGTTTTCACCCAACACTGACCGTTTCACCTAACACTGACCGTTTCACCTCCACCGCTTCACCCCACACTGACCGTTTCACCCCACACTGACCGTTTCACCCAACACTGACCGTTTCACCCAACACTGACCGTTTCACCCAACACTGACCGTTTCACCCAACACTGACCGTTTCACCCAACACTGACCGTTTCACCCAACACTGACCGTTTCACCCAACACTGACCGCTTCACCAATACTGACCGTTCACCTAACACTGACCGTTTTCTTGCCCAACACTGACCGTTTCACCGAACACTGACCGTTTCACCCAACACTGACCGTTTCACAGAACACTGACCGTTTCACCCAACACTGACCGTTTCACCAACACTGGCCGTTTCACCCAACACTGACCGTTTCACTGACCCTCACACTGACCGCTTCACCCAACACTGGCCGTTTCACCCAACACTGGCCGTTTCACCTCACACTGACCGTTTCACCCAACACTGACCGTTTCACCCAACACTGACCGTTTCACCTCACACTGGCCGTTTCACCTCACACTGACCGTTTCACCCCACACTGACCGTTTCACCGAACACTGACCGTTTCACCCAACACTGACCGTTTCACCCAACACTGACCGTTTCACCCAACACTGGCCGTTCACCCAACACTGACCGTTTCACCCAACACTGGCCGACCGCTTCACCCAACACTGGCCGTTTCACCCAACACTGGCCGTTTCACCCAACACTGACCGTTTCACCCAACACTGGCCGTTTCACCCAACACTGGCCGTTTCACCCAACACTGACCGTTTCACGACCGACCGTTCCTGACCGCTTCACCCAACACTGCTTCACTCACACCGTTTTCACCCAACACTGGCCGTTTCACCCAACACTGACCGTTTCACCCAACACTGACCGTTTCACCTCACACTGACCGTTTCACCCAACACTGACCGTTTCACCCAACACTGACCGTTCACCTCACACTGACCGTTCACCTCACACTGACCGTTTCACCCAACACTGACCGTTTTCACCGAACACGAACACTGACCGTTCACCCAACACTGACCGTTTCACCCAACACTGACCGTTTCACCCAACACTGACCGTTTCACCCAACACTGACCGTTTCACCCAACACTGACCGTTTCACCCAACACTGACCGTTCACCTCACACTGACCGTTTCACCAACACTGACCGTTCACCTCCAACACTGACCGTTTCACCCAACACTGACCGTTTTCACCTCACACTGACCGTTTCACCTCACACTGACCGTTTCACCCAACACTGACCGTTTCACAGAACACTGACCGCTTCACGAACACTGACCGTTCACCTCAACACTGACCGTTTCACCCAACACTGACCGTTTCACCTCACACTGACCGTTTCACCTCACACTGACCGTTTCACCCAACACTGACCGTTCAACACCCAACACTCACCCAACACTGACCGTTTCACCCAACACTGACCGTTTCACCCAACACTGACCGTTTCACCCAACACTGACCGTTTCACCTCACACTGACCGTTTCACCCAACACTGACCGTTTCACCCAACACTGACCGTTTCACCTCACACTGACCGTTTCACCCAACACTGACCGTTTCACCCAACACTGACCGTTTCACCCAACACTGACCGTTTCACCCAACACTGACCGTTTCACCGAACACTGACCGTTTCACCCAACACTGACCGTTTCACCCCAACACTGACCGTTTCACCGAACACTGACACTGACCGTTTCACCCAACACTGACCGCTTCACCGAACACTGACCGTTTCACGAACACTGACCGCTTCACCGAAAACTGACCGTTTCACCCAACACTGACCGTTTCACCCAACACTGACCGTTTCACCTCCCACACTGGCCGTTTCACCCAACACTGACCGTTTCACCCCACACTGGCCGTTTCACCCAACACTGGCCGTTTCACCTCCACACTGACCGTTTCACCCAACACTGACCGTTTCACCTCACACTGACCGTTTCACCCAACACTGACCGTTTCACCCAACACTGACCGTTTCACCGAACACTGACCGTTTCACCCAACACTGACCGTTTCACCCAACACTGACCGTTTCACCGAACACTGACCGCTTCATGCCGTTCCCAACACTGACCCGTTTCACCCAACACTGGCCGTTTCACAGAACACTGGCCGTTTCACACTGACCGTTCACAGAACACTGACCGTTCACCCAACACTGACCGTTTCACCCAACACTGACCGTTCACCCACACTGGCCGTTTCACCAACACTGACCGTTCACAGAACACTGACCGTTTCACCAACACTGACCGTTCACCAACACTGACCGTTTCACCGAACACTGACCGTTTCACCGAACACTGACCGTTTCACCCAACACTGACCGTTTCACCCAACACTGGCCGTTTCACCCCAACACTGACCGTTTCACCCAACACTGACCGTTTCACCCCAACACTGACCGTTTCACCCAACACTGACCGTTTCACCCACACTGACCGTTTCACCCAACACTGAGCCGTTTCACCCAACACTGGCCGTTTCACCCAACACTGACCCGTTTCACCCAACACTGGCCGTTTCCCCAACACTGACCGTTTCACCCAACACTGGCCGTTTCACCCAACACTGACCGTTTCACCCAACACTGACCGTTTCACCCCAACACTGGCCGTTTCACCCCAACACTGGCCGTTTCACCCAACACTGACCGTTTCACCCAACACTGACCGTTTCACCAACACTGACCGTTTCACCTCACACTGGCCGTTTCACCCAACACTGGCCGTTTCACCAGTACTGGCGTTCAAGGTACGGCCGTTTCACCCAACACTGGCCGTTTCACCCAACACGTTTGACCGCGTTTCACCAACACTGACCGTTTCACCCAACACTGACCCCGTTTCACCCAACACTGACCGTTTCACCCAACACTGGCCGTTTCACCATACTGACCGTTTCACCCAACACTGACCGTTTCACCCAACACTGGCCCGTTTCACCGAACACTGGCCGTTTCACCCAACACTGACCGTTTCACCCAACACTGGCCGTTTCACCAACACTGACCGTTCACCCAACACTGGCCGTTTCACCCAACACTGGCCGTTTCACCCAACACTGACCGTTTCACCCCAACACTGGCCGTTTCACCCAACACTGGCCGTTTCACCCAACACTGACCGTTTCACCCCAACACTGACCGTTTCACCCCAACACTGACCGTTTCACCCAACACTGACCGTTCACCCAACACTGACCGTTTCACCTCACACTGGCCGTTTCACCCAACACTGACCGTTCACCTCACACTGGCCGTTTCACCCAACACTGGCCGTTTCACCCAACACTGGCCGTTTCACCTACACTGACCGTTCACCCAACACTGACCGTTTCACCCAACACTGACCGTTTCACCCAACACTGACCGTTTCACCTCCACTGGCCGTTTCACCCCAACACTGACCGTTTCACCCCAACACTGACCGTTTCACCTCAACACTGACCGTTTCACCCAACACTGACCGTTTCACCCAACACTGACCGTTTCACCCAACACTGACCGTTTCACCTCACACTGACCGTTTCACCCAACACTGACCGTTTCACCCAACACTGACCGTTTCACCCCTGGCCGTTTCACACTGACCGTTCACCCAACACTGACCGTTTCACCCAACACTGGCCGTTTCACCCGAACACTGACCGTTTCACCCAACACTGACCGTTTCACCCCACACGTTTCACCCAACCGAGCCGTTTCACCCCACAACACCGACACTGGCCGTTTCACCCCACACTGACCCGTTTCACCCAACACTGACCGTTTCACCTCACACTGGCCGTTTCACCCAACACTGACCGTTTCACGTTTTCACCCAACACTGACCGTTTCACCCAACACTGGCCGTTTCACCCAACACTGACCGTTTCCCAACACTGACCTTTTCACCCAACACTGACCTTTTCACGAACACTGACGTTTGACCGTTCACTAACACTGACCGTTTCACCCAACACTGACCGTTTCACAGAACACTGACCGTTTCACAGAACACTGACCGTTTCACAGAACACTGACCGTTTCACCCAACACTGACCGTTTCACCCAACACTGACCGTTTCACCCAACACTGGCCGTTTCACCGAACACTGACCGTTTCACAGAACACTGACCGTTTCACCGAACACTGACCGTTCACAACACTGGCCGTTTCACCCCAACACTGACCGTTTCACCCCAACACTGACCGTTTCACCCAACACTGGCCGTTTCACCCAACACTGACCGTTTCACCCAACACTGACCGTTTCACCCAACACTGACCGTTTCACCTCCACACTGGCCGTTTCACCCAACACTGGCCGTTTCACCCAACACGACCGTTTCACCTCACACTGACCGTTTCACCCCAACACTGGCCGTTTCACCCAACACTGGCCGTTTCACCCAACACTGACCGTTTCACCCAACACTGACCGTTTCACCCAACACTGACCGTTTCACCCAACACTGACCGTTTCAACCAACACTGACCGTTTCACCCAACACTGACCGTTTCACCCAACACTGACCGTTTCACCCAACACTGACCGTTTCACCCCAACACTGGCGTTCACGAATACTGACCGTTCACCGAACACTGACCGTTTCACAACACTGACCGTTCACCAACACTGACCGTTTCACCGTGCACTGACCCGTTTCACCAACACTGACCGTTTCACCTAACACTGACCGTTCACCTCACACTGACCGTTTCACCCAACACTGGCCGTTTCACCCAACACTGACCGTTTCACCCAACACTGGCGTTTCACCAACACTGGCCGTTTCACCAACACTGACCGTTTCACCAACCACTGGCCGTTTCACCCAACACTGACCGTTTCACCGAACACTGGCCGTTTCACCTCCACTGGCCGTTTCACCAACACTGACCGTTTCACGGAACACTGACCGTTTCACCCAACACTGACCGTTTCACCCAACACTGGCCGTTTCACCCAACACTGACCGTTTCACCCAACACTGACCGTTTCACCCAACACTGACCGTTTCACCCAACACTGACCGTTTCACCCAACACTGACCGTTTCACCCAACACTGGCCGTTTCACCCAACACTGGCCGTTTCACCCAACACTGGCCGTTTCACCCAACACTGGCCGTTTCACCCAACACTGGCCGTTTCACCCAACACTGACCGTTTCACCCAACACTGACCGTTTCACCCAACACTGACCGTTTCACCCAACACTGACCGTTTCACCCAACACTGACCGTTTCACCCAACACTGGCCGTTTCACCCAACACTGACCGTTTCACCCAACACTGACCGTTTCACCCAACACTGACCGTTTCACCCAACACTGACCGTTTCACCCAACACTGACCGTTTCACCCAACACTGCCTGTTCAGAGCACATTTAAAACCCAACCTCAGCCCCAGAGTCCTATTGTTATATCATTAGGTCGGGAGTCAGTGGTTTCTGATGAGATAGCGAGTCAAGTATAGACCTCCGGGAACAAGCACATCCACACGCTTGTCAGTGAGCTTGACTAAAGCCCTGTTGAGATGCAGTGCAGCGTTCACCACAGTTAGACAGAACGGGTCATCCTGGACAGAGGGCTCTACCTGGCTACTTATAGACGCGCATTAGATCAGGAACGCATCGTCAATCTAACTTCATAGTGGTGTGTGTGTGTGTGTGTGTGTGTGTGTGTCTGTGTGTGTGTGTGTATACACTTTCCTTATAATGAACTGTCTTTATCTTGTTTTCCTGCCACAGGGCCTGTATTCCCAACTCTTAGGTCAGGGCCTGTATTCCCAACTCTTAGGTCAGGGCCTGTATGCCCAACTCTTAGGTCAGGGCCCGTATTCCCAACTCTTAGGTCAGGGCCCGTATTCCCAACTCTTAGGTCAGGGCCTGTATGCCCAACTCTTAGGTCAGGGCCTGTATGCCCAACTCTTAGGTCAGGGCCCGTATTCCCAACTCTTAGGTCAGGGCCCGTATTCCCAACTCTTAGGTCAGGGCCTGTATTCCCAACTCTTAGGTCAGGGCCTGTATGCCCAACTCTTAGGTCAGGGCCCGTATTCCCAACTCTTACTCAATTAATTACTCAATTACTCAATTATAGCCGCGGACGAAAAAAGGGGAGAATCAACCAGGGGATCAATGGCTTCTCAGAGACATAAAGGCAACTCCGTGTAGTAACACACCTTCCACGTCGTTCGTTGAGCTTCCACAGGACGCATAGCTACTCGTTAAACTGCCATGACGGCCACGTTCCGAACAACAACAACGATGCTTTTTAATTCCAGTCTGTGTTCGAACAATTAGGGTTGCCTTGGAAACGCACGACAATACCCAAGGGACATCAACCCCAGGGGAGAAACAGGACAGACAGAATGATCCTAGTCAGCAGGAATGTCACAAAGCACATTAAAAACAGATAAAGAACAGGTCATACAATCCAGAATTGGGGGGGTGGAGCAGTATTTCGGGAACTTTGCATGTCTATATTTTCCTGTCCTCCTCTGGAGAAGAAGGTGCTGCTCTGTTTCAGCTGGTATGGTCAGTCTAGCTCTATGGAGGAGAAGGTGCTGCTCTGTTTCAGCTGGTATGGTCAGTCTAGCTGTATGGAGGAGAAGGTGCTGCTCTGTTTCAGCTGGTATGGTCAGTCTAGCTGTATGGAGAAGGTACTGCTCTGTTTCAGCTGGTATGGTCAGTCTAGCTGTATGGAGGAGAAGGTACTGCTCTGTTTCAGCTGGTATGGTCAGTCTAGCTGTATGGAGGAGAAGGTGGTGCTCTGTTTCAGCTGGTATGGTCAGTCTAGCTGTATGGAGGAGAAGGTACTGCTCTGTTTCAGCTGGTATGGTCAGTCTAGCTGTATGGAGGAGAAGGTACTGCTCTGTTTCAGCTGTTATGGTCAGTCTAGCTGTATGGAGGAGAAGGTACTGCTCTGTTTCAGCTGTTATGGTCAGTCTAGCTGTATGGAGAAGGTACTGCTCTGTTTCAGCTGTTATGGTCAGTCTAGCTGAATGGAGGAGAAGGTACAGCTCTGTTTCAGCTGGTATGGTCAGTCTAGCTGTATGGAGGAGAAGGTACTGCTCTGTTTCAGCTGTTATGGTCAGTCTAGCTGTATGGAGAAGGTACTGCTCTGTTTCAGCTGGTATGGTCAGTCTAGCTGTATGGAGGAGAAGGTACTGCTCTGTTTCAGCTGGTATGGTCAGTCTAGCTGTATGGAGGAGAAGGTACTGCTCTGTTTCAGCTGGTATGGTCAGTCTAGCTGTATGGAGGAGAAGGTACTGCTCTGTTTCAGCTGGCATGGTCAGTCTAGCTGTATGGAGGAGAAGGTACTGCTCTGTTTCAGCTGGTATGGTCAGTCTAGCTGTACGGAGGAGAAGGTACTGCTCTGTTTCAGCTGGTATGGTCAGTCTAGCTGTATGGAGGAGAAGGTACTGCTCTGTTTCAGCTGGTATGGTCAGTCTAGCTGTATGGAGGAGAAGGTACTGCTCTGTTTCAGCTGTCATGTTCTATATCTATAAGTGTCCAGATATCTGTGACAAATGTTTAAATCCTTCGAAACTAATGTGATTTCTGGATTCAAATAAAGTATTTAAAATGTGTGTGTTTGTGTATCAATGCCTGTGTGTGTGTGTACGTGTGTGTGTAGGTGTGTGTGTGTGTGTAGGTGTGTGTGTGTCACCTCTGGCGTGTTCTTCTTGAAGTCGCGGCTCTGGTCGATGAGTTTCTTCCTGGACTGTTCGCTCTCATCCTGTCTGTTGGCGAGCTGTGTGGCGGTGGCGTCTAGTTCTCTCTGAAACAAACACACACGTTGTGAGAGGCTTTGTAGGGCGCAGCGGTCTGCATCTCAGCGCTTGATGCGTCACTACAGACACCATGGTTCGAATCCAGGCTGTATCACAACCGGCCGTGATTGGGAGTCCCATAGGGTGGAGAATAATTGGCCCAGCGTCGTCCGGGTTTGGCCCAGCGTCATCCGGGTTTGGCCCGGGGCAGGCCGTCATTGTAAATAGGAATTTGCTCTTAACGGACTTTCCTAGTTAAATAAAAATATTTTTTAAACAAATTCTCTCCACTTCTTCCCCCTCTCCTTCTCAACCCTCTCCTCCTCACCCCTCTTCTCCTCACCCCTCCCCCTCTCCTCCTCACCCCTCTTCTCCTCACCCCTCTTCTCCTCAACCCTCTCCTCCTCAACCCTCTCCTCCTCAACCCTCTCCTCCCCAACCCTTTCCTCCCCAACCCTTTCCTCCTCAACCCTCTCCTCCTCAACCCTCTCCTCCTCACCCCTCTCCCTCTCCTCCTCACCCCTCTCCCTCTTCTCCTCAACCCTCTCCTCCTCAAACCTCTCCTCCCCAACCCTCTCCTCCTCAACCCTCTCCCCCTCTTCCCCCCCTCTCTCCCTCAACCCTCTCCTCCTCAACCCTTCTCCTCCTCAACCCTTCTCCTCCTCAACCCTCTCCTCCTCAACCCTCTCCTCCTCAACCCTCTCCTCCTCAACCCTCTCCTCCTCACCCCTCTCCTCCTCACCCCTCTCCTCCTCACCCCTCTCCTCAACCCTCTCCTCCTCAACCCTTCTCCTCCTCAACCCTCTCTCCCTCAACCCTCTCCTCCTCAACCCTCTCCTCCTCAACCCTTCTCCTCCTCACCCCTTCTCCTCCTCAACCCTTCTCCTCCTCAACCCTTCTCCTCCTCAACCCTTCTCCTCCTCAACCCTTCTCCTCCTCAACCCTCTCCTCCTCACCCCTACCCATTCTCCACCTTCCTCCCCATCCCCCCCCCCCCTCTCTGCTCACCCAGGAGAGAGATGATGCTGCTGGTAACACAGCACTAATAACTTAAATACCAAATGATTTATTTTACACACATTACAATAGGGGCCAAGAGACAAATCTACAGCATCCCCAGACACTCAGAAAGCCCACAGCGTCTAGACTCAATGGGAACACCAGAATAGAGTTATCGAGCAAAAGAAATGACAAATCCTATTCTATCATAGATCCAGCTCTTCCCAGACCAGATCCCACACCAGATCCCAGTGGGTGTAAAGCCAGACTGATCCCAGACCAGATCCCACACCAGATCCCAGACCAGATCCCAGTGGGTGTAAAGCCAGACCAGATCCCACACCAGATCCCAGACCAGATCCCAGTGGGTGTAAAGCCACTGATCCCAGACCAGATCCCAGTGGATGTAAAGCCACTGATCCCAGACCAGATCCCAGTGGATGTAAAGCCACTGATCCCAGACCAGATCCCAGTGGATGTAAAGCCACTGATCCCAGACCAGATCCCAGTGGATGTAAAGCCACTGATCCCAGACCAGATCCCAGTGGATGTAAAGCCACTGATCCCAGACCAGATCCCAGTGGATGTAAAGCCACTGATCACAGACCAGATCACCTTGGGTGTAAAGCCAGACTGATCTCTCAGCTCTAGAGTACTCGAACATAACCACGCACAAACACACACCGTGTAGTCTATAGCCATCTCTACCCTGACACATATCACCACCCCCCCTGTGTGTAGTCTATAGCCATCTCTACCCTGACACATATCACCCCCCCCTGTGTAGTCTATAGCCATCTCTACCCTGACACATATCACCCCCCCCTGTGTAGTCTATAGCCATCTCTACCCTGACACATATCACCACCCCCTGTGTGTAGTCTATAGCCATCTCTACCCTGACACATATCACCCCCCTGTGTGTAGTCTATAGCCATCTCTACCCTGACACATATCACCCCCTGTGTGTAGTCTATAGCCATCTCTACCCTGACACATATCACCCCCCTGTGTGTAGTCTATAGCCGTCTCTACCCTGACACATACCACCCCCCTGTGTGTAGTCTATAGCCATCTCTACCCTGACACATACCACCCCCCTGTGTGTAGTCTATAGCCATCTCTACCCTGACACATTATACCCACCCCTGTGTGTAGTCTATAGCCATCTCTACCCTGACACATATCACCCCCTGTGTGTAGTCTATAGCCATCTCTACCCTGACACATATCACCCCCCTGTGTGTAGTCTATAGCCATCTCTACCCTGACACATATCACCCCCCACTGTGTGTAGTCTATGGCCGTCTCTACCCTGACACATATCACCCCCCTGTGTGTAGTCTATAGCCATCTCTACCCTGACACATATCACCCCCCTGTGTGTAGTCTATAGCCGTCTCTACCCTGACACATATCACCCCCCTGTGTGTAGTCTATGGCCGTCTCTACCCTGACACATATCACCCCCCTGTGTGTAGTCTATAACCATCTCAACCCTGACACATATCACCCCCCTGTGTGTAGTCTATAGCCATCTCTACCCTGACACATATCACCCCCCTGTGTGTAGTCTATAACCATCTCTACCCTGACACATATCACCCCCCGTGTGTAGTCTATAGTCGTCTCTACCCTGACACATATCACCCCCCTGTGTGTAGTCTATAGCCGTCTCTACCCTGACACATATCACCCCCCCATGTGTGTAGTCTATAGCCGTCTCTACCCTGACACATATCACCCCCCCATGTGTGTAGTCTATAGCCATCTCTACCCTGACACATATCACCCCCCTGTGTGTAGTCTATAGCCGTCTCTACCCTGACACATATCACCCCCCTGTGTGTAGTCTATAGCCATCTCTACCCTGACACATATCACCCCCCTGTGTGTAGTCTATAGCCGTCTCTACCCTGACACATATCACCCCCCTGTGTAGTCTATAGCCATCTCTACCCTGACACATATCACCCCCCTGTGTAGTCTATAGCCATCTCTACCCTGACACATATCACCCCCCTGTGTGTAGTCTATAGCCATCTCTACCCTGACACATATCACCCCCCCTGTGTGTAGTCTATAGCCATCTCTACCCTGACACATATCACCCCCTGTGTGTAGTCTATAGCCATCTCTACCCTGACACATATCACCCCCCTGTGTGTAGTCTATAGCCATCTCTACCCTGACACATATCACCCCCTGTGTGTAGTCTATAGCCATCTCTACCCTGACACATATCACCCCCTGTGTGTAGTCTATAGCCATCTCTACCCTGACACATATCACCCCCGTGTGTGTAGTCTATAGCCGTCTCTACCCTGACACATATCACCCCCCTGTGTGTAGTCTATAGCCATCTCTACCCTGACACATATCACCCCCCTGTGTGTAGTCTATAACCATCTCTACCCTGACACATATCACCCCCCTGTGTGTAGTCTATAGCCGTCTCTACCCTGACACATATCACCCCCCTGTGTGTAGTCTATAGCCATCTCTACCCTGACACATAACACCCCCTGTGTGTAGTCTATAGCCGTCTCTACCCTGACACATATCACCCCCTGTGTGTAGTCTATAGCCATCTCTACCCTGACACATATCACCCCCCTGTGTGTAGTCTATAGCCATCTCTACCCTGACACATATCACCCCCTGTGTGTAGTCTATAGCCGTCTCTACCCTGACACATATCACCCCCCTGTGTGTAGTCTATAGCCATCTCTACCCTGACACATATCACCCCCCTGTGTGTAGTCTATAGCCGTCTCTACCCTGACACATATCACCCCCCTGTGTGTAGTCTATAGCCATCTCTACCCTGACACATATCACCCCCCTGTGTGTAGTCTATAGCCATCTCTACCCTGACACATATCACCCCCCTGTGTGTAGTCTATAACCGTCTCTACCCTGACACATATCACCCCCTGTGTGTAGTCTATAGCTATCTCTACCCTGACACATATCACCCCCCCTGTGTGTAGTCTATAGCCATCTCTACCCTGACACATATCACCCCCCCTGTGTGTAGTCTATAACCATCTCTACCCTGACACATATCACCCCCCCGTGTGTAGTCTATAGTCGTCTCTACCCTGACACA
Organism: Oncorhynchus masou masou; assembly: GCF_036934945.1. Lineage (NCBI taxonomy): Eukaryota > Metazoa > Chordata > Actinopteri > Salmoniformes > Salmonidae > Oncorhynchus > Oncorhynchus masou. The sequence goes on from NW_027015202.1 coordinate 89,165, forward strand.
TATCACCCCCCTGTGTGTAGTCTATAGCCATCTCTACCCTGACACATATCACCCCCCCGTGTGTAGTCTATAGCCGTCTCTACCCTGACACATATCACCCCCCTGTGTGTAGTCTATAGCCGTCTCTACCCTGACACATATCACCCCCCTGTGTAGTCTATAGCCGTCTCTACCCTGACACATATCACCCCCTGTGTGTAGTCTATAGCCGTCTCTACCCTGACACATATCACCCCCCTGTGTGTAGTCTATAGCCGTCTCTACCCTGACACATATCACCCCCCCCTGTGTGTAGTCTATAGCCATCTCTACCCTGACACATATCACCCCCCCGTGTAGCCTATAGCCGTCTCTACCCTGACACATATCACCCCCCCCTGTGTGTAGTCTATAGCCATCTCTACCCTGACACATATCATCCCCCCTGTGTGTAGTCTATAGCCATCTCTACCCTGACACATATCACCCCCCTGTGTGTAGTCTATAGCCGTCTCTACCCTGACACATATCACCCCCTGTGTGTAGTCTATAGCCGTCTCTACCCTGACACATATCACCCCCCCCTGTGTGTAGTCTATAGCCATCTCTACCCTGACACATATCACCCCCCCTGTGTGTAGTCTATAGCCATCTCTACCCTGACACATATCACCCCCCTGTGTGTAGTCTATAGTCGTCTCTACCCTGACACATATCACCCCCCTGTGTGTAGTCTATAGCCGTCTCTACCCTGACACATATCACCCCCCCTGTGTGTAGTCTATAGTCGTCTCTACCCTGACACATATCACCCCCCTGTGTGTAGTCTATAGCCATCTCTACCCTGACACATATCATCCCCCTGTGTGTAGTCTATAGTCGTCTCTACCCTGACACATATCACCCCCCTGTGTGTAGTCTATAGCCGTCTCTACCCTGACACATATCACCCCCCCCTGTGTGTAGTCTATAGCCGTCTCTACCCTGACACATATAACCCCCCTGTGTAGTCTATAGCCATCTTTACCCTGACACATATCACCCCCCCCTGTGTGTAGTCTATAGCCATCTCTACCCTGACACATATCACCCCCCCTGTGTGTAGTCTATAGCCGTCTCTACCCTGACACATATCACCCCCCTGTGTAGTCTATAGCCGTCTCTACCCTGACACATATCACCCCCTGTGTGTAGTCTATAGCCGTCTCTACCCTGAGACATATCACCCCCCTGTGTGTAGTCTATAGCCATCTCTACCCTGACACATATCACCCCCCTGTGTGTAGTCTATAGCCGTCTCTACCCTGACACATATCACCCCCCCTGTGTAGTCTATAGCCGTCTCTACCCTGACACATATCACCCCCTGTGTAGTCTATAGCCGTCTCTACCCTGAGACATATCACCCCCCCCTGTGTGTAGTCTATAGCCATCTCTACCCTGACACATATCACCCCCTGTGTGTAGTCTATAGCCATCTCTACCCTGACACATATCACCCCCCCTGTGTGTAGTCTATAGCCGTCTACCCTGACACATATCACCCCCTGTGTAGTCTATAGCCGTCTCTACCCTGACACATATCACCCCCCTGTGTGTAGTCTATAGCCGTCTCTACCCTGACACATATCACCCCCCCTGTGTGTAGTCTATAGCCGTCTCTACCCTGACACATATCACCCCCCTGTGTGTAGTCTATAGCCATCTCTACCCTGACACATATCACCCCCCTGTGTAGCCTATAGCCGTCTCTACCCTGACACATATCACCCCCCCCCCTGTGTGTAGTCTATAGCCGTCTCTACCCTGACACATATCACCCCCCTGTGTGTAGTCTATAGCCATCTCTACCCTGACACATATCACCCCCCTGTGTGTAGTCTATAGCCATCTCTACCCTGACACATATCACCCCCCTGTGTGTAGTCTATAGCCGTCTCTACCCTGACACATATCACCCCCTGTGTAGTCTATAGCCGTCTCTACCCTGACACATATCACCCCCCTGTGTGTAGTCTATAGCCATCTCTACCCTGACACATATCACCCCCCTGTGTGTAGTCTATGGCCATCTCTACCCTGACACATATCACCCCCCTGTGTGTAGTCTATAGCCATCTCTACCCTGACACACATCACCCCCCCCTGTGTGTAGTCTATAACCGTCTCTACCCTGACACATATCACCCCCCTGTGTGTAGTCTATAGCCATCTCTACCCTGACACATATCACCCCCCCTGTGTGTAGTCTATGGCCATCTCTACCCTGACACATATCACCCCCCCCTGTGTGTAGTCTATAGCCATCTCTACCCTGACACACATCACCCCCCTGTGTGTAGTCTATAGCCGTCTCTACCCTGACACATATCACCCCCTGTGTAGTCTATAGCCATCTCTACCCTGACACATATCACCCCCTGTGTAGTCTATAGCCGTCTCTACCCTGACACATATCACCCCCCTGTGTGTAGTCTATAACCGTCTCTACCCTGACACATATCACCCCCTGTGTAGTCTATAGCCGTCTCTACCCTGACACATATCACCCCCTGTGTAGTCTATAGCCGTCTCTACCCTGACACATATCACCCCCCCTGTGTGTAGTCTATAGCCGTCTCTACCCTGACACATATCACCCCCTGTGTGTAGTCTATAGCCGTCTCTACCCTGACACATATCACCCCCCTGTGTAGTCTATAGCCGGCTCTACCCTGACACATATCACCCCCCTGTGTGTAGTCTATAGCCGTCTCTACCCTGACACATATCACCCCCCTGTGTAGTCTATAGCCGGCTCTACCCTGACACATATCACCCCCTGTGTGTAGTCTATAGCCATCTCTACCCTGACACATATCACCCCCCTGTGTGTAGTCTATAGCCGTCTCTACCCTGACACATATCACCCCCCCCTGTGTGTAGTCTATAACCGTCTCTACCCTGACACATATCACCCCCCCCTGTGTAGTCTATAGCCGTCTCTACCCTGACACATATCACCCCCCTGTGTAGTCTATAGCCGTCTCTACCCTGACACATATCACCCCCTGTGTAGTCTATAACCGTCTCTACCCTGACACATATCACCCCCCCCCTGTGTGTAGTCTATAACCGTCTCTACCCTGACACATATCACCCCCCTGTGTAGTCTATAACCGTCTCTACCCTGACACATATCACCCCCCTGTGTAGTCTATAGCCATCTCTACCCTGACACATATCACCCCTGTGTGTAGTCTATAGCCGTCTCTACCCTGACACATATCACCCCCCTGTGTGTAGTCTATAGCCATCTCTACCCTGACACATATCACCCCCTGTGTGTAGTCTATAGCCGTCTCTACCCTGACACATATCACCCCCCTGTGTGTAGTCTATAACCATCTCTACCCTGACACATATCACCCCCCCTGTGTGTAGTCTATAACCATCTCTACCCTGACACATATCACCCCCCTGTGTGTAGTCTATAACCATCTCTACCCTGACACATATCACCCCCCTGTGTGTAGTCTATAACCGTCTCTACCCTGACACATATCACCCCCCCCCTGTGTGTAGTCTATAACCATCTCTACCCTGACATATCACCCCCCCTGTGTAGTCTATAGCCGTCTCTACCCTGACACATATCACCCCCCGTGTGTAGTCTATAGTCCACCAGCCAATTAACCCTCAGCTAAGAGCCATGATCCCATAATGTGATCTGTGTGGTAGGTAACTAGCCAATTAACCCTCAGGAAAGAGCCATGATCCCATATGTGATCTGTGTGGTAGGTAACTAGCCAATTAACCCTCAGGAAAGAGCCATGATCCCATATGTGATCTGTGTGGTAGGTAACTAGCCAATTAACCCTCAGGAAAGAGCCATGATCCCATATGTGATCTGTGTGGTAGGTAACTAGCCAATTAACCCTCAGGAAAGAGCCATGATCCCATATGTGATCTGTGTGGTAGGTAACTAGCCAATTAACCCTCAGGAAAGAGCCATGATCCCATATGTGATCTGTGTGGTAGTTAACTAGCCAATTAACCCTCAGGAAAGAGCCATGATCCCATATGTGATCTGTGTGGTAGGTAACTAGCCAATTAACCCTCAGGAAAGAGCCATGATCCCATATGTGATCTGTGTGGTAGGTAACTAGCCAATTAACCCTCAGGAAAGAGCCATGATCCCATATGTGATCTGTGTGGTAGGTAACTAGCCAATTAACCCTCAGGAAAGAGCCATGATCCCATATGTGATCTGTGTGGTAGGTAACTAGCCAATTAACCCTCAGGAAAGAGCCATGATCCCATATGTGATCTGTGTGGTAGGTAACTAGCCAATTAACCCTCAGGAAGGAGCCATGATCTCATATGTGATCTGTGTGGTAGTTAACTAGCCAATTAACCCTCAGGTTCGAGCAGTAGGGATTTGTCAAGGTTAATTTGGGTCGGACACAAACACTGCTGGAACAGATTACCAATGTTCCCCAGAGAGACGGCAGCCACACACTACCAGACATAGTCTATATCTGTCCCTGCCGTAAAGCCTAAACTAGAGGGGGAGGGGCCGATATAGACTACACCAGAGAGGGAGGAGGAGGGACAGATATAGACTACACCAGAGAGGGAGGAGGAGGGACAGATATAGACTACACTAGAGAGGGAGGAGGAGGGACAGATATAGACTACACTAGAGAGGGAGGAGGAGGGACAGATATAGACTACACTAGAGAGGGAGGGACAGATATAGACTACACTAGAGAGGGAGGAGGAGGGACAGATATAGACTACACTAGAGAGGGAGGAGGAGGGACAGATATAGACTACACTAGAGAGGGAGGAGGAGGGACAGATATAGACTACACTAGAGAGGGAGGAGGAGGGACAGATATAGACTACACTAGAGAAGGGGAGGGACAGATATAGACTACACTAGAGAGGGAGGAGGAGGGACAGATATAGACTATACTAGAGAGGGGGGGACAGATATAGACTACACTAGAGAGGAAGGAGGAGGGACAGATATAGACTGCACTCGAGAGGGAGGAGGAGGGACAGATATAGACTACACTAGAGAGGGAGGGACAGATATAGACTACACTAGAGAGGGAGGGACAGATATAGACTACACTAGAGAGGGAGGGACAGATATAGACTACACTAGAGAGGGGGGGCAGATATGGACTACACTAGAGAGGGAGGGACAGATATAGAAAACACTAGAGAGGGAGGGACAGATATAGACGACACTAGAGAGGGAGGGACAGATATAGACGACACTAGAGAGGGAGGGACAGATATAGAAAACACTAGAGAGGGAGGGACAGATATAGACTACACTAGAGAGGGAGGGACAGATATAGACGACACTAGAGAGGGAGGGACAGATATAGACTACACTAGAGAGGGAGGGACAGATATAGACTACACTAGAGAGGGAGGGACAGATATAGAAAACACTAGAGAGGGAGGGACAGATATAGACTACACTAGAGAGGGAGGGACAGATATAGACTACACTAGAGAGGGAGGGACAGATATAGACTACACTAGAGAGGGAGGGACAGATATAGACGACACTAGAGAGGGAGGGACAGATATAGACTACACTAGAGAGGGAGGGACAGATATAGACTACACTAGAGAGGGAGGGACAGATATAGACTACACTAGAGAGGGAGGGACAGATATAGACTACACTAGAGAGGAAGGAGAAGAGACAGATATAGACTACACTAGAGAGGGAGGAGGAGGGACAGATATAGACTACACTAGAGAGGGGGGGACAGAAATAGACTACACTAGAGAGGAAGGAGGAGGGACAGATATAGACTACACAAGAGAGGGTGGGGTACAGATATAGACTACACTAGAGAGGGAGGACGAGGGACAGATATAGACTACACTAGAGAGGGAGGAGGAGGGACAGATATAGACTACACAAGAGAGGGTGGGGGACAGATAACAGATATAGACTACACTAGAGAGGGAGGAGGAGGGACAGATAGACAAAGAGGCTTAAAGAGCAAACATGTTTTGCGTTAAGACAGAATTCTGTTTTCTTGATGGAAAAATACAAATAGCGCTGCACTTCTGTGAAGCTATTTGAAGCAAATTTCTGCCGATTTCTGCGTTTCACGAATGTATTTTCTGTGAAGGAAAAATCGTGTCACGTCTCTTCTCCCTCTACTGACGCAGGTGAAATAGGTAGAGACATCATTTGTTTTCTGATGTTCTGCGTTTTGAAAATGCACATTTCTGAACTCTAACACGACATTTGGTGAAAGGAGTTGCCGTGTCGGGACAAGAACCACAAGGACTCCGCTAAACCACAGAATCTACAGATCATTTGAAATGGCTGGTTTCTTTTCCCCAAGGTCTCAATGCTCCGTACCAGTTCTACCAGAAATGTTGTTCTGGGTCAGCACTTCCTAGTTTCAGCCTGTAGGCTACTGCTTCAACTCCTACTCAAGAGCAAACAACGTGTGTCCACATGCATTAGGCAGAATCCTACGGGCCTGTGTTAATATGGAGGAGGGGTTTTCACCTCATGGTGCAGCCCAAGCACACCGGGGGGGTATTCCATTCTGTTCCACTTCCAACCTGCTCTCCGTACATCTGACTGACCCACGGCTGATATTGGGGGGGGGGGGCTATTCCATTCTGGGGGGGGGGGGGATATGCTCACTACCATGACAAGCGCTATTGAAATCACAGTGCAGCCCGTGCATAATGCAATCCACATCGAGATAATGTATTCACAACACTGAATAATAAAACACAGGGCTAGCACAGAATAATATTAGAATACAGAAGGGTGGATGAAGAGCAGCAAGACAACTGAGGCTCTTTAAAAGAGACCGTAACCATCACCCCCAAGCAAGGGACATATCTACTCAGGCCACGGTGTGTTGAACCACGGTGTGGAAGGTTATATACACTCAGGCCACGGTGTGGAAGGTTATATATACTCAGACCACAGTGTGTTGAAGTGGAAGGTTATATATACTCAGACCACGGTGTGTTGAAGTGGAAGGTTATATATACTCAGGCCACGGTGTGGATGGTTATATATACTCAGACCACGGTGTGTTGAAGTGGAAGGTTATATACACTCAGACCACGGTGTGTTGAAGTGGAAGGTTATATACACTCAGACCACAGTGTGGAAGGTTATATATACTCAGACCACGGTGTGTTGAAGTAGAAGTTTATATATACTCAGACCACGGTGTGTTGAAGTGGAAGGTTATATATACTCAGACCACGGTGTGTTGAAGTAGAAGTTTATATATACTCAGACCACGGTGTGTTGAAGTGGAAGGTTATATATACTCAGACCATGGTGTGTTGAAGTGGAAGGTTATATATACTCAGACCACGGTGTGTTGAAGTGGAAGGTTATATATACTCAGACCACGGTGTGGAAGGTTATATATACTCAGGCCACAGTGTGTTGAAGTGGAAGGTTATATATACTCAGACCACGGTGTGGAAGGTTATATATACTCAGACCACAGTGTGGAAGGTTATATATACTCAGGCCACAGTGTGTTGAAGTGGAAGGTTATATATACTCAGGCCACAGTGTGTTGAAGTGGAAGGTTATATATACTCAGGCCACAGTGTGTTGAAGTGGAAGGTTATATACACTCAGGCCACAGTGTGTTGAAGTAGAAGGTTATATATACTCAGGCCACAGTGTGTTGAAGTGGAAGGTTATATATACTCAGACCACGGTGTGTTGAAGTGGAAGGTTATATACACTCAGGCCACAGTGTGTTGAAGTAGAAGGTTATATATACTCAGGCCACAGTGTGTTGAAGTGGAAGGTTATATATACTCAGACCACGGTGTGTTGAAGTGGAAGGTTATATATACTCACACCACGGTGTGTTGAAGTGGAAGGTTATATATACTCACACCACGGTGTGTTGAAGTGGAAGGTTATATATACTCACACCACGGTGTGTTGAAGTGGAAGGTTATATACACTCAGACCACGGTGTGTTGAAGTGGAAGGTTATATACACTCAGACCACAGTGTGTTGAAGTGGAAGGTTATATACAAGGGACGTAACGATTCACCTATAGGCATCGGTCTCCTGTTCAAATGCTTAAGACGCATCGGGTCCGTAGGAGCCCAATCCCATCCAAATTAAGTACGCATAGGGAAGAAAACCTATTGAAAAGGTTTTGGGTTTTTTAAATCACTGTTTACTAACGTTTACAGCCCCGTGAGTGTTATCGACTGCTGCTCTATAATTACGTTATTCTTCTCTTATTTTTTGGGGGGATTTTCTTAAAACTGCACTGTTGGTTAACGGGTTTGTAAGTCAGCATTTCTCTGTAAAAGGTCTACATCTGTTGTATTCGACGCATGTGACAAATACAATTAGATTGATTGATTTGATTTTTTACTCATATAATTGTTTTATATAATACCTCTAATCTGTTGACAGAATTGATCGTCCTCTCCTTCAGCCTATCAAACGTTTCTGCGTATGACATTCTACAAGTCAGATAACTGAGCTACAGGAGACGCAGCTGCTGGCCCCGACGAGAGGAAGGCCCGCCCGACGAGAGGAAGGCCCGCCCAGCGAGGAAGGCCCGCCCGAGAGAGGAAGGCCCGCCCCGACGAGAGAAAGGCCCGCCCGACGAGAGGAAGGCCCGCCCCGACGAGAGGAAGGCCCGCCCAGCGAGAGGAAGGCCCGCCCGGACGCGAGGAAGGCCCGCCCGGACGAGAGGAAGGCCCGCCCAACGAGAGAAAGGCCCGCCCAGACGAGGAAGGCCCGCCCAGCAAGCAAGGCCCGCCCAGCGACGAACAAGGGCCCGCCCGACGCAGAGGAAGGCCCGCCCCGACGAAGGAAGGCCCGCCCGACGAGAGCAAGGCCCGCCCCGACGAAGGAAGGCCCGCCCCGCGAGAGCAAGGCCCGCCCCGACGAGAGCAAGGCCCGCCCCGACGAGAGGAAGGCCCCGCCCGGCGAAGAAGGAAGGCCCGCCCCGACGAGAGCAAGGCCCGCCCAGACGAGAGCAAGGCCCGCCCAGCGAGAGCAAGGCCCGCCCGGCGAAAGCAAGGCCCGCCCAGCGAGAGCAAGGCCCGCCCAGCCAAAAGCAAGGCCCGCCCAGCGAAAAACAAAGGCCCGCCCGACGAGAGCAAGGCCCGCCCCGACGAAGCAAGGCCCGCCCAGCGAGAGCAAGGCCCGCCCCAGCGAAGCAAGGCCCGCCCGACGGAGCAAGGCCCGCCCCGCGACGAGCAAGGCCCGCCCAGCGACGAGCAAAAGGCCCGCCCCCCGCGAAGCAAAGGCCCGCCCAGCGAAGCAAGGCCCGCCCCGAAGCAAGGCCCGCCCGACGAGCAAACCCGCCCGGCGAGAGGAAGGCCCGCCCAGCGAAGGAAGGCCCGCCCCGACGAGAGGAAGGCCCGCCCGGCGAGAGGAAGGCCCGCCCAGGCGAAGGAAGGCCCGCCCAGACGAGAGGAAGGCCCGCCCAGCGAGGAAGGCCCGCCCGGCAGAGCAAGGCCCGCCCAGCGAGAGCAAGGCCCGCCCGGACCGAAGCAAGGCCCGCCCGGCGAGAGCAAGGCCCGCCCGACGAGAGCAAGGCCCGCCCGGCGAGAGCAAGGCCCGCCCCGCGAGAGCAAGGCCCGCCCCGACGAGAGCAAGGCCCGCCCCGACGAGAGCAAGGCCCGCCTCTACGAGAGGAAGGCCCGCCCCTATCCATGTTCTGATACTGGTCTGCAGGCACCTTCAGCATTCAGATGTTTGTTAAATGTCTTTCACAATATTAAAATAGACAGACAAAATGTAATTTGCTGGGTCATTGTTACCAAATGCGCTGTAGAAAATGTGTGTTTTTACCAGCAGAGCTGTGTAGGCTACCAGGGCTGGACATAACTCACATCTAACTGTTGATCGGGGCTATTCGATTGCCAGGTTCTCTGTACGAAATATTTTGGGTAATTCTGCTTTAAAAACGGGTCAGTGCATTTGGACAGGTTTTACACGAACAGAGTAAATCTATAGCATCCATTTAGAAATCATGCTGTAACAACAACAACAACGTTAAATAAGTCAAGTGGTTGTGAATATTCTCTCCTGTCTTTCTCTTCACAGCGTTTCTTCTCAGGTGCCTGTATGGTGGTAAGACCGTAGTGGATGTGGCTGATGGTTTATCTACAATCTGCTACCCTCTCAACATCCCCCTCCCTCCCCGTTCTGTTCCACTTCCAACCCGCTCTAAATGCATCAGACTAAACCACTGCTGATATGGGGGGGGGGGGGTTTAGCAAGTCGGAAGCTCTTTGCCAAGACACGGTACACGATCACAGGCGAGGTTACACCCCCACAGAACAGGAGATAAGAGACGAGTAACCACAGAGAACTGAGTGTGGGATGACTTGTCACACCCTCAAGGAGACAGGTGGTGAGCCACGGCGGCCTACAACACCAACCTACACACTAAGCTAGGAGGTTATACCATCTCGGTCTGTTTACATGGAAGCAAACTTTCATATCATTCAAGGAGCTGTGTGTGAAAACCCGACGACCTTTCAACTTTACACATACACCGACGGTGATTGGCCTCTGCCACGAGTGGTAAACCTCTGTGGAAAAGGGCTTGTGTGAGAGAGAGAGAGTGAGAGAGAGAGAGAGGGAGGGTGAGAGGGAGGGAGAGAGAGGGAGAGAGAGAGAGGGAGAGAGAGAGAGTGAGAGAGAGAGTGAGAGTGAGAGTGAGGGTGAGGGAGAGAGAGAGAGAGAGAGGGAGGGTGAGAGAGGAGGAGAGAGAGAGAGAGAGAGAGAGAGAGAGAGAGAGAGAGAGAGAGAGGGAGAGATAGAGAGGGAGAGTGAGAGGGAGGGAGGGAGTGAGAGAGAGAGAGGGAGGGGGTGAGAGAGAGAGGAGAGAGAGAGAGGGAGAGAGAGAGGGAGAGAGAGAGAGAGAGAGAGAGAGAGAGGAGGGAGAGATAGAGAGGAGAGTGAGAGGGAGGGAGAGTGAGAGAGAGAGAGGGAGGGTGAGGAAGAGAGAGGGAGAGAGAGGGGGAGAGAGGGAGAGAGAGGAGAGGGAGAGAGAGAGAGGGAGAGTGAGAGAGGGGGGAGAGTGAGAGAGAGAGAGAGAGAGGGAGGGAGAGAGAGAGGGGAGAGAGAGAGAGAGAGGGAGAGAGAGAGAGAGAGAGAGAGGGAGAGTGAGAGGGAGAGTGAGAGAGAGAGAGGGAGGGTGAGAGAGAGAGGGAGAGAGAGAGAGAGAGAGAGAGAGAGAGAGAGAGAGAGAGAGAGAGAGAGGGAGAGAGAGAGGGAGAGAGAGAGTGAGAGGGAGGGAGAGTGAGAGAGAGAGGGAGGGAGAGTGAGAGAGAGAGAGAGAGAGGGAGGGAGAGAGAGAGAGAGAGAGAGGGAGAGAGAGAGAGGGAGAGAGAGAGAGAGAGAGAGAGGGAGGGTGAGAGAGAGAGGGAGAGAGAGAGAGAGAGAGAGAGAGAGAGAGAGAGAGGGAGAGAGAGAGAGTGAGAGAGAGGGGGAGAGTGAGAGAGAGAGAGAGAGAGGGAGGGGAGAGAGAGAGGGAGAGAGAGAGAGAGAGGGAGAGAGAGAGAGAGAGAGAGAGAGGGAGAGTGAGGGAGAGTGAGAAGAGAGGGAGGGTGAGAGAGAGGGAGAGAGAGAGAGAGAGAGAGAGAGAGAGAGAGAGAGAGAGAGAGGGAGAGAGAGAGAGAGAGGGAGAGAGAGAGTGAGAGGGAGGGAGAGTGAGAGAGAGAGGGAGGGAGAGTGAGAGAGAGAGAGAGGGAGGGAGAGAGAGGGAGAGTGAGAGAGAGAGAAAAATACTTACAACAGAACCAATTAGAAATTAAAGAAAAATTTAACATCCTTGACTCAGTCATTAAAAACAATCAAAATCCATTAGATTACCCAATAACCCAACAAGAACTAAATGAAAAGCTAAAATCTATTAAATCAAAGAAGGCTTGTGGTCTAGACAACATCAGAAATGAAATTCTGAAAAACAGCACACCTGAGTTGCAAAATGCTGTGCTTAAATTGTTCAACATGGTTTTAACTTCTGGCTGCTTCCCTGATGTCTGGAACCAGGGGCTCATCTCCCTATCCACAAAAGTGGAGACAAATCAGACCCCAATAATTACAGGGGAATTTGCGTAAACAGTAACTTGGGAAAGATTTTCTGTAGCATTTTGAATTCAAGAATTCAAACCTTTCTTCAAGAAAAAAATGTAATAAGTAAATGTCAAATTGGCTTTCTCCCTAACCATCGCACTACTGACCATATATACACCTTACACACACTAATTAATAAACACGTCCACCAAAAAAAGAGGGCAAAATCTTTGCTTGCTTTATTGACTTTAAAAAAGCATTTGATTCAATTTGGCACGAAGGGCTATTCTACAAAATCCTACAAAGTGGGCTTGGTGGTAAGGTATATGACTTAATAAAATGTATGTACACAGAAAACAAGTGTGCAATAAAAATCAAAAACCAAAGAACAGAATTTTTTTCACGATGTCGAGGTGTGAGACAAGGCTGCAGTTTGAGTTCAAATCTTTTCAACATTTATATCAATGAATTAGCAGACATGTTGGACCAATCTCCAGCCCCAGGACTCACACTATTTGACACAGAGGTGAAATACCTGCTATATGCTGATGACTTGGTACTTCTATCACCAACCAAAGAAGGTCTTCAACAGAAAATTAATATTCTGGAGCAATATTGCCATAACTGGGCCCTGGCAGTAAATTTCCAAAAAACTAAAATCATGATTTTCCAAAAAAGAAACAGATGTCAGAAACACAAATATAAATTCACCCTGAACAACACCTTAGTTGAACACACAACATATTACACCTATCTTGGTCTGACCATATCTGCATCGGGAAACTTTAATATGGCAGTGAATGCACTCACAGAAAAAGCCTGCAGAGCAATGTATGCAATACAAATTAAATTATTCAAAATCAACATCCCAATTAGAATTTGGACTAAAATATTTGACAGTGTAATCCTACCAATAGCTCTTTATGGAAGTGAGGTTTGGAGGCCACTCAATAACCTGGACTTTAAAATGTGGGACAAACATCCAATTGAAGCCCTACATGCAGAATTCTGTCGGAAAATCCTACAAGTCCAGAGAAATACACCAACTAATGCATGTAGGGCAGAATTGGGCCGTTTTCCAGTAAAAATGAAAATACAGAAAAGATCATTAAAATTTTGGCTACATCTGAATTCAAGTCCAAAGCCGACTAAATTGCTATCTGACCCTAAACTCTGTCAGAGATATGAAGCAGAGACAGATCCTTACCAAGTACAGGCTGAGTGACCACCGATTGGCAATAGAAACCGGCAGACAGAAAAAGACATGGCTACCCAAAGAGGAGCGTGTATGTGGTCACTGCATAACAGTGGAGGTAGAGACAGAGATGCACTTTCTCCTTTACTGTGATAAATATTCCTCACAAAGAGATTCATTATTCACAGAAATTACTGCACATATTCCACATTTTTACAAATTGAACCCAGAGGAAAAACTAAGAATACTCATGGGCGAAGGAGCAATGGCTCCTCTTGCAGCCAAATATGTATTTTCCTGCCATAGCCTGAGGGACACTGAATAATAACATCTGCATAGTAAGCAGTAACTTACTTATTATTGCTATTATTGTTATTACTATTGCTGTTTATCATTCCAAATGTGGGTAGTAATGGTAGTGATAACAGTTTAGTGATGGTAGTAGTAGTCGTAGTAATGATGATTGTAGTTGTAGTACTGATATAAAAGGAGAAGATGACTGTGATTTAGTTATAAGTTAGTTATAGTTTCATTTTCCATAATTTGATTTTATATTTATTACATTTCTACTATTGACTGTTACCATTTTATTGTTATTATTTTTGTATTTAATTTTGTATTATTATTTACTACACAATTTTTATATTTTATATTTGCTATCATTTATAATTTTTTACAATGTATATTGTATACATTGTTGCTTTGGCAATATTGACACAATGTTTTTCATGCCAATAAAGCAGCTTGAATTTGAATTTGAGAGAGAGAGAGGGAGGGAGAGACAAAGAGAGAGACGGAGAGGGAGAGAGAGAGAGAGAGAGGGAGAGTGAGAGAGAGAGAGAGAGAGAGAGAGAGAGAGAGAGAGGGAGGGTGAGTGGGAGTGAGAGAGAGAGAGAGAGAGAGAGAGGGAGGGAGGGAGACAAAAGAGAGAGAGGGAGGGAGAGAGACAAAGAGAGAGACGGAGAGGGGGAGAGAGGGGGAGAGAGAGACAGAGACAGGGAGAGAGAGAGAGACAGAGACAGAGACAGAGAGAGGAGAGAGAGAGAGAGGGAGGGAGAGCGAGAGAGAGACAGGGAGAGAGAGAGAGAGACAGTGAGAGAGAGAGAGAGAGAGAGAGAGAGAGAGAGAGAGACAGGGAGAGAGAGAGAGAGAGACAGGGAGAGAGAGAGAGAGAGAGACAGGGAGAGAGAGAGAGAGAGGAAGGGAGAGACAGGGAGAGAGAGAGAGAGAGACGGAGAGAGAAAGAGAGGGAGAGACGGAGAGACAGGGAGAGAGAGAGACAGGGAGAGAGAGAGAGAGAGAGACAGAGACGGAGAGAGAGAGAAACCACTTCTCCAATCTTTTTGGCTCTATAACAAAGAATAAAGAGCAAAAACATATACATGATCAAATACAGATCTTAGAATCAACTATTAAAGACTACCAGAACCCACTGGATTCTTCAATAACATTGAATGAGTTACAGGACAAAATAAAAACCCTCCAACCCAAAAAGGCCTGTGGTGTTGATGGTATCCTCAATGAAATGATCAAATATACAGACAACAAATTCCAATTGGCTATACAAAACTCTTTAACATCATCCTTAGCTCTGGCATCTTCCCCAATATTTGGAACCAAGGACTGATCACCCCAATCCACAAAAATGGAGACAAATTTGACCCCAATAACTACCGTGGAATATGCGTCAACAGTAACCTTGGGAAAATCCTCTGCATTATCATTAACAGCAGGCTCGTACACTTCCTCAATGAAAACAATGTACTGAGCAAATGTCAAATTGGCTTTTTACCAAATTACCGTACAACAGACCATGTATTCACCCTGCACACCCTAATTGACAACCAAACAAACCAAAACAAAGGCAAAGTCTTCTCATGCTTTGTTGATTTCAAAAAGCCTTCGACTCAATTTGGCATGAGGGTCTGCTATACAAACTGATGGAAAGTGGTGTTGGGGGTAAAACATACGACATCATAAAATCCATGTACACAAACAACAAGTGTGCGGTTAAAATTGGCAAAAAAAACACATTTCTTCACACAGGGTCGTGGGGTTAGACAGGGATGCAGCTTAAGCCCCACCTCTTCAACATATATATCAACGAACTGGCGCGGGCACTAGAAAAGTCTGCAGCACCCGGCCTCACCCTACTAGAATCTGAAGTCAAATGTCTGCTGTTTGCTGATGATCTGGTGCTTCTGTCACCAACCAAAGAGGGCCTACAGCAGCACCTAGATCTTATGCACAGATTCTGTCAGACCTGGGCCCTGACAGTAAATCTCAGTAAGACCAAAATAATGGTGTTCCAAAAAGGTCCAGTCACCAGGACCACAAATACAAATTCCATCTAGACACTGTTGCCCTAGAGCACACAAAAACTATACATACCTTGGCCTAAACATCAGCGCCACAGGTAACTTCCACAAAGCTGTGAACGATCTGAGAGACAAGGCAAGAAGGGCATTCTATGCCATCAAAAGGAACATAAATTTCAACATACCAATTAGGATCTGGCTAAAAATACTTGAATCAGTCATAGAGCCCATTGCCCTTTATGGTTGTGAGGTCTGGGGTCCGCTCACCAACCAAGACTTCACAAAATGGGACAAACACCAAATTGAGACTCTGCACGCAGAATTCTGCAAAAATATCCTCAGTGTACAACGTAGAACACCAAATAATGCATGCAGAGCAGAATTAGGCTGATACCCACTAATTATCAAAATCCAGAAAAGAGCAGTTAAATTCTATAACCACCTAAAAGGAAGCGATTCCCAAACCTTCCACAACAAAGCCATCACCTACAGAGAGATGAACCTGGAGAAGAGTCCCCTAAGCAAGCTGGTCCTGGGGCTCTGTTCACAAACACACCCTACAGAGCCCCATGACAGCAGCACAATTAGACCCAACCAAATCATGAGAAAACAAAAAGATAATTACTTGACACATTGGAAAGAATTAACAAAAAAACAGAGCAAACAAGAATGCTATTTGGCCCTGCACAGAGAGTACACAGCGGCAGAATACCTGACCACTGTGACTGACCCAAAATTAAGGAAATCTTTGACTATGTACAGACTCAGCGAGCATAGCCTTGCTATTGAGAAAGGCCGCCGTAGGCAGACATGGCTCTCAAGAGAAGACAGGCTATGTGCTCACTGCCCACAAAATGAGGTGGAAACTGAGCTGCACTTCCTAACCTCCTGCCCAATGTATGACCATATTAGAGAGACATATTTCCCTCAGATTACACAGATCCACAAAGAATTCGAAAACAAATCCAATTTTGAAAAACTCCCATATCTACTGGGTGAAATTCCACAGTGTGCCATCAGAGCAGCAAGATTTGTGACCTGTTGCCACGAGAAAAGGGCAACCAGTGAAGAACACGCACCATTGTAAATACAACACATATCTATGCTTATTTATTTTATCTTGTGTCCTTTACCATTTGCACATTGTAAAAACACTGTATATATATATAATATGACATTTGTAATGTCTTTATAGTTTTGAAACTTCTGTATGTGTGATGTCTACTGTTAATTTTTATTGTTTATTTCACTTTATATATTATATACCTTACTTGCTTTGGCAATGTTAACACATGTTTCCCATGCCAATAAAGCCCCTTGAATTGAATTGAGACAAAGAGAGACGGAGAGGGGAGAGAGAGAGAGAGAGAGGGAGGGAGAGTGGAGTGAGTGAGTGAGTGAGTGGTGGTGGTGGTGGTGGTGGTGGTGGTGGTGGTGGTGGTGGTGGTGAGTGAGTGAGTGGTGGAGAGAGAGGTGGTGAGAGAGAGAGAGAGAGAGAGAGAGAGAGAGAGAGAGAGAGAGAGAGAGAGAGAGAGGGAGGGAGAGAGAGAGAGAGAGAGAGAGAGAGAGAGAGAGAGAGAGAGAGAGAGAGTGAGAGACAGAGAGAGAGAGACAGAGAGAGAGAGAGAGAGAGAGAGAGAGAGAGAGTGAGAGACAGAGAGAGAGAGAGACAGAGAGAGGGAGGGTGAGAGACAGAGAGAGAGAGAGACAGAGAGAGAGATCTGACTGATCACAATCTGTAAATGGCCCATCCAATCTACCTCATCCCCATTCTGTATTTATTTATTTATTTTGATCCTTCACACCCCAGTATCTCTACTTTCACATTCATCTTCTGCACATCTACTTATTTTTGTACTGTATTATTGACTGTATGTTTGTTTTACTCCATGTGTAACTCTGTGTTGTTGTATTGTGTCGAACTGCTTTGCTTTATCTTGGCCAGGTCGCAGTTGTAAATGAGAACTTGTTCTCAACTGGCCTATCTGGTTAAATAAAAGGTGAAATTAAAGATTTAATAAATAACAATAATGGGATTCATTGCCTTTGACCGTTCTCTGTCGTGGAAGATGTTGGCCTTCGCCGACTGGTCGAGCATCCCGAGCCCCGGTACACACTACCGAGTAGGTCCTATTTTTCAGGCGTTGCCCTACCAGAGTTACACAGTATTGTTGAAACTCACCACCTACTTGCTCTGGGCGTTACTCTGCTATTAGCTTCACGACTGACATCTGGACCAGCGATGTCAAATGGACAACGAAACAGCACAGCAAGTCAGTGAAAGAGGTTTTGACTGTTTTACTGGAAACATATGTAGATGCCAACAAAATAACATTTTGGACAGTGTGTGTGTGTGTGTTTCAACTATTTAACGGTACTAGAATGCTTAAAAAGGCTGCTATATATCAGGTTTCTTGGCAAGGAATATATCAGATATCGGTATCTTCCAGAAATGTAATAATCGGGTCATCCCTAATTCAGACGGTATCGTTAATAGGGCGATATGTTCTCTGGGATAATGCTCGCATAGCGCCCTCCTCTACATGACAAAATCAACTCTCAGAATCAAGACATTCTAGAAGAGAGTGTTTCAGTAAAGGAGGCCGTTTCGGGGGGGGGACTGACTGACACAGAGGGGGACCCGGGGGCTGACACGGAGGGGGACGCCATGTTTCCCATTCCCTTGTCCAGTGAATTTGTGTCTACGTTTAGACCATTGGCATCGAAAACAGATGCGACCATTGCCGGTTACAGTGTGTTTCCATGTAACGATCCCGCGTCGATAAAAAAAAACAGTTAGACGTGATGACTTCACACCTAAAAAACCTACAGAGTCGAATATAAATATAGTTCTTGAAGTGTTTCCATTTTCCATTTAGACAAATTCCGCATGAATAAATTGGCGCCAGCAGGTATGCCCTCCCACCCATCTGTTTCATGTCTCATGGAGCGCGAAAGCCGGCATGGATAGAAGGAAATTATGGACAACTATTTGCCATATTCTAACAATTCTCGTGCACTCCAGTAGATCTGATCATTCTCGTGCACTCCCGTAGATCTGATCATTCTCGTGCACTCCCGTAGTTCCAATAATTCTCGTGCACTGCCGTAGATCTGATCATTCTCGTGCACTCCCGTAGTTCTAATCATTCTCGTGCACTGCCGTAGATCTGATCATTCTCGTGCACTCCTGTAGTTCCGATCATTCTCGTGCACTCCCGTAGATCTGATCATTCTCGTGCACTCCCGTAGTTCCAATAATTCTCATGCACTCCCATAGTTCCAATAATTCTCATGCACTCCCATAGTTCCAATAATTCTCGTGCACTCCCATAGTTCCAATAATTCTCGTGCACTCCTGTAGTTCCGATCATTCTCGTGCACTCCCGTAGTTCCGATCATTCTCGTGCACTCCCGTAGTTCCGATCATTCTCGTGCACTCCCGTAGTTCCGATCATTCTCGTGCACTCCCGTAGTTCCAATAATTCTCGTGCACTCCCGTAGTTCCAATAATTCTCGTGCACTCCCGTAGTTCCAATAATTCTCGTGCACTCCCGTAGTTCCAATAATTCTCGTGCACTCCCGTAGTTCCAATAATTCTCGTGCACTCTCGTAGTTCCGATCATTCTCGTGCACTCCCGTAGTTCCGATCATTCTCGTGCACTCCCGTAGTTCTGAAATAATTGTATGGTGAAACTTGTATCCAGCCAACCAGAAAATGAAGGTGATATTCCGGCATTCTGAAAGATTTATTTGGCAAGCAGTAGGCATTTACATTTAACTGTGGAGCGGAGCGTTGCCGTTAGGCTGAGTGATGACATCACCCTCATTTATAAATAAAGAAATCAATTTAAACACTGAGAAAAAAAAAGAAGAAAAAATCCACCCGTCGAACGAATTCAAAATGCCGTCGATCTTTAGAACATGTCTCCTATATCTGCCGTTTGCATTCCGCACGTCGTAATGAGTTATTTTTTTTTGAAACACCGCTTTTGATTGAATAAACCTGGTTTTAATGGAATCCTGCCTATTGCCAATTTCCTGACTTCCTGAATGAACTGATTGGGGAGCACAGGAAGACTGCTTCATTTCACTGTGTTCAGGTTTGACACTAGAGAGAATTTAAAAAAGGGAGTGCAATGGATTTTCAGGTAACAAGCAGTGAGTTTAATTGATGGAACCCTCTCTGAACCGTTACTATGCTATTAGTGTGTTGCTACAGAGATATTGACCTAATGAGTCTGCTAGCGGAGGACGGCTCAAGAGCAGGAAGTGAGTATGATGGTTTTGGAATGGAGGAAGTATAACAGAGAGTTGTGGGTCATAGGGGGTGAGGGGAGGCTGGAGGGGGGCAGGGGGGCTGGAGAGGGAAACAGCCAGGGGTAATTCATCCTAAAAAAAAAAAAAAATTAAAAGAGAGAGATTTTTCACTCCTGCATTTACAGAGTGGAACGGCTAGGAGATTGAGATGGGATCAGAAGGCAGTGAGAGGTTTCAGCAACAATAAAGATTATTATTATTACATTATAAAACACAGACGCTTCCTCTCTACAGAGAGAGGAGAGAGAAACAGAACCATCGCGCCTCTCATCTCTGAACTAATACACCCACCCTGCCGAAAAGCCATTCTGTGTGTCACTGAGACGAGATTGGAGACGAGAGAACAGATAAGGGAGCAAACATAAAATAATGAAACAGGGAGCAGCGAGAGAGAGAGAGGAGAGAGACAGAGACAGATACAGAGACACAGAGAGAGAGAGACAGAGAGAGAGGAGAGAGAGAGCGCTATGGGGATTAGTCAACGCTAGATCAACAGAGCAAGCTGGGATCAAGTTGACCCTAAAGTGTAAATCTGGGTCCCCTGTAGTTCAGATAGTCTATTAATGCTCTATCCTCAATCATAACTCTCATCACCGAGAAGGATTAGAGCATGAAAAAAGTAAGCCGACCTCAGTTGAGAGAATAACAAGCCAAACTAAACTAACAAGGCTACCCCGTGGAGGTAGTCAGTCACACAACGATCAACAGATGACGTTTGTCATATTTACAGAAAGCAGTATATATGAAGGAAGTGCTCTCATGATAAACACAACAGACACAAAGAAAGTCATTCACTTTTCAAAATCAGTGTGTTGACCCCCCCCTCCCTCCCTCCCTCCCCTGTCATCTCACTCATGAAACATTATTCTGACTGTCCTCCTCTCCCAGATCCCCACATCTGGATTTAATCAGCGAGGACCCTGGGAGTTCAGCTATAGCTCTATTAATAACCCTGAGAGGCTAAACTCAGGGTCGGCCAACAGTCCCCCTGGGCTGCATGGCCCTCTCTACCACACATAGGCAGGGTTAAGGCGCCCGCATGCTTCCCAGCCAAAACAGTTGGTTAGAATTCATGCATATACAGTATTATAATGACACTTTGTGAAGTTGTTCGTTTTAGTCTTCAGTGAGTTTTATTTGGGGGGGGGGGGGGGGGGGGGTCGAAGTCTACGCCCCTTTGCTGGTGATTGGTCAACAGTAGGGATTTTTCAAGTCTTTGCTGTCATTTAACCAGACTCATTTTCATGTACATTTTTTACCATTGAAAAATACTGCACCAAACATCTTAGTTAGAATTTTTTCTTTTTTTTTAATTGCGCGACTCAATACTATTGTCATGCAGTAGGACACCGCTACGGTAACGGGTCGATAGCGACAATTGATAACCTTGAAGACATTTAAAGTGACGCATCAGAAGCGTCTGTACCTTTTCAGACAGTAGAATTCTGCTCCTGTATAGAATATCCTGTATTGTTTCCCTGACAACCATAAACGTTGCTGATTGATGTGTTGTGTTGCTTTTCTACTGTTTTTTTTTTTAAATGGTAGGTGTTCTTTCTATTGAATGTATTGGTAAGTCATTGTATTTAATAAACTTCAAAAGCACTTTTCTTAGGAGTGAGTGGTCTGCCCGCAGGCAGGCAGGTCGAGATCATTTGATTGACAGTTCTGGTTGCCTAGTGACGGACGCTCGTTCCACTTGTTCCTTTACAAACGAGCGAATGTCCGTTCAGTGGCGTCTCCAGAGGTTTCGTCGGGGTATTTTAAAACGCCGAAGTGTACCTTTTCAGACAACAAACACGCCGTAGCCGAGGCGCTTTCAAGGCCTCCAAAGGGGTATGATGACAGAACACATCGGAAAAAAACGTACGCATCAATGACAGATTTCTTACGTTAATTCAAATTATTTTGAGGAAGTGTATACTGGCTACAGTGTCTCAAGATGGACAAACAGTACTATTGCCACTTCTCATTTTTCAAGCGAAGTACACTAGCGAGGCGGCAGCCGAAATGAAGCATGCAAAACACCCTTCTAAAAGGACGTATCACGTTGACAGCACGAAACCACTGACACTACTGATGCCTCTATATTGAATTGACATAATTCCCCCACACAAGAGGTGGACTGAGGCAAATCCATGTGCATAGTGATCCGGGAAGGTAGTCAAACTGACTATCCCATAAACCCATCCGCTCAGCAAGACCCTGGAATAAAAAGACAACAGTTGGAGAAGCTTGCTCGACTGTTAGAAAAACACACAAACTTGAGCGTTCATCTGCACGTAGCAGCTAGTCAGTCACCAAACCCTGACATTCTCAGTGGTGAACACTTATGTTGAATGAATGAATTGTATACAATTATATTAGGGACACAATGCCCTGCCAAAAGTTTGGTAACTAGCCTTAAACTACCCCTGCATTTAAAGAGTCCACTACCTCAGCACTACTGCACTACTCTAACGCCTGCTTATTAGAGGAGGTTATGGTTTATTTTTTGTGTATTTATTATTTAACTAGGCAAAATTCTTATTTACAACGACAGCATCCAGGGGCGAACCACCTTGTTCAGGATCAGAAACACAGATATTTACCTTGTCAGCTTGGGGATTCGATCCAGCAACTTTTCAGTTACTGACCCAGCGCTCTAACCACTAGGCTACCTGCTGGTTACTGGCCCAACGCTCTAACCACTAGGCTACCTGCCACCCCTCTAACCACTAGGCTACCTGCTGGTTACTGACCCAACACTCTAACCACTAGGCTACCTGCTGGTTACTGGCCCACCACTCTAACCACTAGACGACCTGCTGGTTACTGGCCCAACACTCTAACCACTAGGCTACCTGCCACCCCTCTAAACACTAGGCTACCTGCTGGTTACTGGCCCAACACTCTAACCACTAGGCTACCTGCTGGTTACTGGCCCAACGCTCTAACCACTAGGCTACCTGCCACCCCTCTAACCACTAGGCTACCTGCTGGTTACTGACCCAACACTCTAACCACTAGGCTACCTGCTGGTTACTGGCCCACCACTCTAACCACTAGACGACCTGCTGGTTACTGGCCCAACACTCTAACCACTAGGCTACCTGCCACCCCTCTAAACACTAGGCTACCTGCTGGTTACTGGCCCAACACTCTAACCACTAGGCTACCTGCTGGTTACTGGCCCAACGCTCTAACCACTAGGCTACCTGCCACCCCTCTAACCACTAGGCTACCTGCTGGTTACTGGCCAACGCTCTAACCACTAGACTACCTGCCACCCCTCTAACCACTAGGCTACCTGCTGGTTACTGGCCCAACGCTCTAACCACTAGACTACCTGCCACCCCTCTAACCACTAGGCAACCTGCTGGTTACTGACCCAACACTCTAACCACTAGACTACCTGCTGGTTACTGGCCCACCCCTCTAACCACTAGGCTACCTGCTGGTTACTGACCCAACACTCAAACCACTAGACTACCTGCCACCCCTCTAACCACTAGGCTACCTGCTGGTTACTGGCCCAACGCTCTAACCACTAGACTACCTGCCACCCCTCTAACCACCAGGCTACCTGCTGGTTACTGACCCAACACTCAAACCACTAGGCAACCTGCTGGTTACTGGCCCAACACTCTAACCACTAGGCTACCTGCTGGTTACTGGTCCAACACTCAAACCACTAGGCAACCTGCTGGTTACTGGCCCAACACTAACCACTAGACTACCTGCTGGTTACTGGCCCAACGCTCTAACCACTAGACTACCTTACATTAGTTCAACACTCTACACTAGCCTGTTGCTACATTAGTTCAACACTCTACACTAGCCTGTTGCTACATTAGTTCAACACTCTACACTAGCCTGTTATTACATTAGTTCAACACTCTACACTAGCCTGTTGCTACATTAGTTCAACACTCTACACTAGCCTGTTATGACATTAGTTCAACACTCTACACTAGCCTGTTGCTACATTAGTTCAACACTCTACACTAGCCTGTTGCTACATTAGTTCAACACTCTACACTAGCCTGTTATTACATTAGTTCAACACTCTACACTAGCCTGTTGCTACATTAGTTCAACACTCTACACTAGCCTGTTATTACATTAGTTCAACACTCTACACTAGCCTGTTATTACATTAGTTCAACACTCTACACTAGCCTGTTGCTACAGTTGTTAAAGTTCAAAGCCAAGATCACTGAGACTGGGCAGATGGCAAGGCCATCATCTGTTTCCCCTAAAAGTCAGGCTAGCGTGCCGGTGGTTCACGGCTGGGTCAATGGGTCAAATGACCTATGACCCCAGTTTAAGTATCACAGCTACTGAGTTCAAAGGTCAAAGTGGAGTGGAGATCAGTAAAGCAAACGTTGGCATTGAACGACAACATAGATCACCCTGAGACAAGCAGAGAGCAAAGCCAGTAACAGGATACAGAGCTGACCTCGGCAGGCCTGTACTCTACTCTGCTACGTCTGCCGTGATAACAAGCTTCCTGCGTTCACCTATTGTGTGCCTACAGGGGTTTCAGGCACAAAACAGTTTATTTATAAGATAAACTGACTGCTTGTTCACTTTGCATGGGCAGCGTTCCAGAAGTGGGTTAATCCATGCAAAGTGGGAAGTTAATAGTCAAATGACGGCTAATATCGGCCACCGGAATCTTCTAGCACAGACGGCTGATCCACTTGGATGTTTTAACCTAACTGCCAATGGTAAGATACATATCAGTATGCATGCTAAGCTAAGCACACACACACACACACACACACACACACACACACACACACACACACACACACTTGAATAATCATAATTGGATTGGAGCAGGTTTTCTGCTGAACCCAGAGGTCAGTGTGCATGTTATCTTTAGATGCCTGACAGAGGCAGCCTGTAACCTTCTCGGGGGTTGGCAGCCTGTGACCCCCCTCGGGGGTTGGCAGCCTGTGACCCCCCTCGGGGGTTGGCAGCCTGTAACCCCCCTCGGGGGTTGGCAGCCTGTGACCCCCCTCGGGGAATGGCAGCCTGTGACCCCCCTCGGGGGTTGGCAGCCTGTGACCCCCCCTCGGGGTTGGCAGCCTGTGACCCCCCCCGGGGTTGGCAGCCTGTGACCCCCTCAGGGGTGGAAGCCTTGACTCCTGCTCTGCTTTTTTACCCAAGACCAACATTAGAAAGCTGAGGGAAGATGGGAGCCAATATAACACTCCCAGGAGTCAGTGTTTCTAACTGAAATGTAAACAATGGGTGAAAATATCCACAACCCCTGCACAAGTTTTAACCTAAAATGGTCCTTGTGAAAATGTCAAAATGCTACGGTACAGGGTGAGGAGAAACACGCAGACCTGATGTAGGCATCTCTAACTGAACACGGTGTCAGCATTCGGTTCGGCTGCATCAACTTAGCCAGCATCAACTTAGCCAGCATCAACTTAGCCAGCATCAACTTAGCCAGCATCAACTTCCTCGAAATAGTCAGAATTAAATCTAACTCAAGAAATCTGTCATTAAAATTGGAGATT
The DNA here is from genome assembly GCF_036934945.1 of Oncorhynchus masou masou. Classification (NCBI taxonomy): domain Eukaryota; kingdom Metazoa; phylum Chordata; class Actinopteri; order Salmoniformes; family Salmonidae; genus Oncorhynchus; species Oncorhynchus masou. Next base: position 114,573 of record NW_027015202.1, read on the forward strand.
TTTGCAGAGATGATCTTTTCCATTTTTACATCTAACTAAGATGTTGGGTGCAGTATTTCTGACGTAAACATGTTTTTAAAGAAAAGCAAGTCGTCTCTCGTTGAATGACAAACGCTTAAATTGAAGAATCCCTACTGTTGACCAATCACAGACGAAGGGGCTACCGACTTCAGAACAGTATATGCATACATTATGACGACATCTTGTGAGGTTTCGGTCTTCGGCTACAGACAGTCGAAAAACCCTTGCCGGACTGTTTTGGGATGTGAAACACGCGACGAGGGTCTGACATCGATACCGACACCAGGTTTGGTAACACACTACCTCGATACCAAAAACAATAACACAAAAGAAAAAGGGGGTGTTATTATCCAAAGTAACAGAATGGCAGTTGGTCCAGACAAATCAACTCAGCTACTGCTCTGTTCAACCGTCGGCCATCTTTAGAGTTGAACACCCATTAACATTTGAAGAAGGTGTGTGTACTTTGTTTAAAGACATCCATCTATGCATTAATTGAATCAAATTATACAAATCGGTTTGCCTTTGTTTTTCACTAATCGAACTACAAAACAACAAAATGGTAATTAAATTAAAGCTGGAAACTACCGGTATCTTCATCCATTGTAAAGTGTTTTAGCCTGTAGGAACATTGTTTTGCGAACAGTAAAGGAACAGAGTAAACATTTCCTCATGCCATGTTGCATTATTGAAGTGTGTGTTAACTTGTGTGAAGCCTGAGTGGAGACAGGGGAGCTAATGCAGCCCAGACAGGGAACGAGTAAATGGAGACGTCTTTTCACTCTGTAATGGGGCTGCGCTAATATACAGACGTTTAGGTATACCATGCTACACCACTTAAGACATCTAAATAATGACCTCCTTGAACCTATGAAACATTTAGAGCCCCTGTGGACTGGACACGGAGAAAACAGCCCCCTCTTTAAAAAAGCAAATCAATAAACCCTAACTGCTAAACAGACTGGCCCCTTCTTTACAACAGGGCTTAGTTCAGGGTCCTGGTGAGAAAAGGCTGTTAGCCTTCACTGAACTGAACTATTCAGGGGTTGGGGATGGGAAGTGGGAGTATTATGGAGAGGGAGAGAGGAGAGAGGAGAGGGGACAGAGAGGAGAGAGGGAGGAGAGAGGAGAGGGGAGAGGGGACAGAGAGGAGAGAGGGGAGAGGGAGAGAGAGGGGAGAGGGGACAGAGAGGGAGAGAGGGAGAGGGGAAGAGAGAAGAGGGAGAGGCGAGAGAGAGGAGAGAGGAGAGGGGACAGAGAGGAGAGAGGGGAGAGGGAGGAGAGAGGAGAGGGGAGAGAGATGAGAGAGAGGAGAGAGAGAAGAGGAGAGAGAGAAGAGAGGGGAGAGAGAGAAGAGGGGAGAGAGAGGAGAGAGAGAGATTTGGCAATGTTAACACATGTTTCCCATGCCAATAAAGCCCTTGAATTGAATTGAATTCAATTGAGAGAGAGAGAGAGAGAGAGAGAGGGAGAGAGAGAGGAGAGAGACGAGAGAGACGAGAGAGAGGAGAGGGGAGAGAGACGAGAGAGACGAGAGAGACGAGAGAGAGGGAGAGGGGAGAGGGGAGAGAGACGAGAGAAGAGAGAGAAGAGAGAGAGGAGAGAGGGGAGAGGGGAGAGGGGAGAGGGGAGAGGGACGAGAGAGACGAGAGAGACGAGAGAGACGAGAGAGACGAGAGAGACGAGAGAGACGAGAGAGACGAGAGAGAGGAGAGAGACGAGAGAGACGAGAGAGACGAGAGAGAGGAGAGAGACGAGAGAGAGGAGAGGGGAGAGAGGAAGAGAGAATATCAATGTGTGAGAGGAGAGAGAGTATATACATTAATTCAATCCCTTGGACTTTCAACCAAGCACCGATATCAGAATTCAATATAATAAATACAATACTTGTAGTCAATAAGGCCAGGGAGACCCAAGTTTCCTGGGCTCGTAGATAGCAGTGTTCTGCACAAGTACAGAATAGCCAACCAAGCGCCTCCGGCTTCTAAATGTTTTGCCAAAGGAGCTCTAAAGCAGAACGACACTGGTAACTAACCCTTTATAGCAGAAGGACAATGGTAACTAACCCCTCATAGCAGAAGGACAATGGTAACTAACCCCTCATAGCAGAAGGACACTGGTAACTAACCCCTCATAGCAGAAGGACACTGGTAACTAACCCCTCATAGCAGAAGGACAATGGTAACTAACCCCTCATAGCAGAAGGACACTGGTAACTAACCCCTCATAGCAGAAGGACACTGGTAACTAACCCTCATAGCAGAAGGACACTGGTAACTAACCCCTCATAGCAGAAGGACACTGGTAACTAACCCCTCATAGCAGAAGGACACTGGTAACTAACTCCTCATAGCCGAAGGACACTGGTAACTAACCCCTCATAGCAGAAGGACACTGGTAACTAACCCCTCATAGCAGAAGGACACTGGTAACTAACTCCTCATAGCCGAAGGACACTGGTAACTAACCCCTCATAGCAGAAGGACACTGGTAACTAACCCCTCATGGCAGAAGGACACTGGTAACTAACCCCTCATAGCAGAAGGACACTGGTAACTAACCCCTCATAGCCGAAGGACACTGGTAACTAACCCCTCATAGCCGAAGGACACTGGTAACTAACCCCTCATAGCAGAAGGACACTGGTAACTAACCCCCCATAGCAGAAGGACACTGGTAACTAACCCCCCATAGCCAAGGACACTGGTAACTAACCCCTCATAGCCGAAGGACACTGGTAACTAACCCCTGATAGCCGAAGGACACTGGTAACTAACCCCTCATAGCAGAAGGACACTGGTAACTAACCCCTCATAGCCGAAGGACACTGGTAACTAACCCCTCATAGCCGAAGGACACTGGTAACTAACCCCTCATAGCAGAAGGACAATGGTAACTAACCCCTCATAGCCGAAGGACACTGGTAACTAACCCCTCATAGCCGAAGGACACTGGTAACTAACCCCTCATAGCAGAAGGACACTGGTAACTAACTCCTCATAGCAGAAGGACACTGGTAACTAACCCCTCATAGCAGAAGGACACTGGTAACTAACCCCTCATAGCAGAAGGACACTGGTAACTAACCCCTCATAGCAGAAGGACACTGGTAACTAACCCCTCATAGCAGAAGGACACTGGTAACTAACCCCTCATAGCAGAAGGACACTGGTAACTAACTCCTCATAGCCGAAGGACACTGGTAACTAACCCCTCATAGCAGAAGGACACTGGTAACTAACCCCTCATAGCAGAAGGACACTGGTAACTAACCCCTCATAGTCGAAGGACACTGGTAACTAAACCCTCATAGCAGAATGACACTGGTAACTAACCACTCATAGCCGAAGGACACTGGTAACTAACCCCTCATAGCCGAAGGACACTGGTAACTAACCCCTCATAGCAGAAGGACACTGGTAACTAACCCCTCATAGCAGAAGGACACTGGTAACTAACCCCTCATAGCCGAAGGACACTGGTAACTAAACCCTCATAGCAGAATGACACTGGTAACTAACCACTCATAGCCGAAGGACACTGGTAACTAACCCCCCATAGCCAAGGACACTGGTAACTAACCCCTCATAGCCGAAGGACACTGGTAACTAACCCCTCATAGCCGAAGGACACTGGTAACTAACCCCTCATAGCAGAAGGACACTGGTAACTAACCCCTCATAGCCGAAGGACACTGGTAACTAACCCCTCATAGCCGAAGGACACTGGTAACTAACCCCTCATAGCAGAAGGACAATGGTAACTAACCCCTCATAGCCGAAGGACACTGGTAACTAACCCCTCATAGCAGAAGGACAATGGTAACTAACCCCTCATAGCAGAAGGACACTGGTAACTAACCCCTCATACAGTGCCTTGCGAAAGTATTCGGCCCCCTTGAACTTTGCGACCTTTTGCCACATTTCAGGCTTCAAACATAAAGATATAAAACTGTATTTTTGTGAAGAATCAACAACAAGTGGGACACAATCATGAAGTGGAACGACATTTATTGGATATTTCAAACTTTTTTTAACAAATCAAAAACTGAAAAATTGGGCGTGCAAAATTATTCAGCCCCTTTACTTTCAGTGCAGCAAACTCTCTCCCGAAGTTCAGTGAGGATCTCTGAATGATCCAATGTTGACCTAAATGACTAGTGATGATAAATACAATCCACCTGTGTGTAATCAAGTCTCCGTATAAATACACCTGCACTGTGATAGTCTCAGAGGTCCGTTAAAAGCGCAGAGAGCATCATGAAGAACAAGGAATACACCAGGCAGGTCCGAGATACTGTTGTGAAGAAGTTTAAAGCCGGATTTGGATACAAAAAGATTTCCCAAGCTTTAAACATCCCAAGGAGCACTGTGCAAGGGATAATATTGAAATGGAAGGAGTATCAGACCACCACTGCAAATCTACCAAGACCTGGCCGTCCCTCTAAACTTTCAGCTCATACAAGGAGAAGACTGATCAGAGATGCAGCCAGGAGGCCCATGATCACTCTGGATGAACTGCAGAGATCTACAGCAGAGGTGGGAGACTCTGTCCATAGGACAACAATCAGTTGTATATTGCACAAATCTGGCCTTTATGGAAGAGTGGCAAGAAGAAAGACATTTCTTAAAGATATCCATAAAAAGTGTTGTTTAAAGTTTGCAACAAGCCACCTGGGAAACACACCAAACATGTGGAAGAAGGTGCTCTGGTCAGATGAAACCAAAATTGAACTTTTTGGCAACAATGCAAAACGTTATGTTTGGCGTAAAAGCAACACAGCTCATCACCCTGAACACACCATACCCACTGTCAAACATGGTGGTGGCAGCATCATGTTTGGGCCTGCGTTTCTTCAGCAGGGACAGGGAAGATGGTTAAAATTTATGGGAAGATGGATGGAGCCAAATACAGGACCATTCTGGAAGAAAACCTGATGGAGTCTGCAAAAGACCTGAGACTGGGACGGAGATTTGTCTTCCAACAAGACAATGATCCAAAACATAAAGCAAAATCTACAATGGAATGGTTCAAAAATAAACATATCCAGGTGTTAGAATGGCCAAGTCAAAGTCCAGACCTGAATCCAATCGAGAATCTGTGGAAAGAACTGAAAACTGCTGTTCACAAATGCTCTCCATCCAACCTCACTGAGCTCGAGCTGTTTTGCAAGGAGGAATGGGAAAAAATGTCAGTCTCTCGATGTGCAAAACTGATAGAGACATACCCCAAGCGACTTACAGCTGTAATCGCAGCAAAAGGTGGCGCTACAAAGTATTAACTTAAGGGGGCTGAATAATTTTGCACACCCAATTTTTCAGTTTTTGATTTGTTAAAAAAGTTTGAAATATCCAATAAATGTTGTTCCACTTAATGATTGTGTCCCACTTGTTGTTGATTCTTCACAAAAAAAATACAGTTTTATGTCTTTATGTTTGAAGCCTGAAATGTGGCAAAAGGTCGCAAAGTTCAAGGGGGCCGAATACTTTCGTAAGGCACTGTAGCAGAACGACACTGGTAGCTAAACCCTTTATAGCAGAAGGACAATGGTAACTAACCCCTCATAGCCGAAGGACACTGGTAACTAACCCCTCATAGCAGAAGGACACTGGTAACTAACCCCTCATAGCAGAAGGACACTGGTAACTAACCCCTCATAGCCGAAGGACACTGGTAACTAACCCCTCATAGCAGAATGACACTGGTAACTAACCCCTCATAGCCGAAGGACACTGGTAACTAACCCCTCATAGCCGAAGGACACTGGTAACTAACCCCTCATAGCAGAAGGACACTGGTAACTAACCCCTCATAGCAGAAGGACACTGGTAACTAACCCCTCATAGCAGAAGGACACTGGTAACTAACACCCCATAGCAGAAGGACACTGGTAACTAACCCCTCATAGCAGAAGGACACTGGTAACTAACCCCTCATAGCAGAAGGACACTGGTAACTAACCCCTCATAGCAGAAGGACACTGGTAACTAACCCCTCATAGCCGAAGGACACTGGTAACTAACCCCTCATAGCAGAAGGACACTGGTAACTAACTCCTCATAGCCGAAGGACACTGGTAACTAACCCCTCATAGCCGAAGGACACTGGTAACTAACCCCTCATAGCCGAAGGACACTGGTAACTAACCCTTCATAGCCGAAGAACCCCTGTCTGCCCAGTGTGAGAGGCCTGATCTGTCCACCCCAGGACATCTGTCTGCCCAGTGTGAGAGGCCTGATCTATCCACCCCAGGACCCCTGTCTGCCCAGTGAGAGAGGCCTGATCTGTCCACCCCAGGACATCTGTCTGCCCAGTGAGAGAGGCCTGATCTGTCCACCCCAGGACCCCTGTCTGCCCAGTGTGAGAGGCCTGATCTGTCCACCCCAGGACCCCTGTCTGCCCAGTGTGAGAGGCCTGATCTATCCACCCCAGGACCCCTGTCTGCCCAGTGTGAGAGGCCTGATCTGTCCACCCCAGGACATCTGTCTGCCCAGTGAGAGAGGCCTGATCTGTCCACCCCAGGACCCCTGTCTGCCCAGTGTGAGGGGCCTGATCTGTTCATCCCAGGACCCCTGTCTGCCCAGTGTGAGAGGCCTGATCTGTCCACCCCAGGACCCCTGTCTGCACAGTGTGAGAGGCCTGATCTGTCCACCCCAGGACCCCTGTCTGCCCAGTGTGAGAGGCCTGATCTGTCCACCCAGGACCCCCGTCTGCCCAGTGTGAGAGGCCTGATCTGTCCACCCAGGACCCCCGTCTGCCCAGTGTGAGAGGCCTGATCTGTCCACCCAGGACCCCCGTCTGCCCAGTGTGAGAGGCCTGATCTGTCCACCCAGGACCCCTGTCTGCCCAGTGTGAGAGGCCTGATCTGTCCACCCCAGGACCCCTGTCTGCCCAGTGTGAGAGTCCCAGGACCCCTGTCTGCCCAGTGTGAGAGGCCTGATCTATCCACCCCAGGACCCCTGTCTGCCCAATGAGAGAGGCCTGATCTGTCCACCCCAGGACCCCTGTCTGCCCAGTGTGAGAGGCCTGATCTGTCCACCCCAGGACCCCTGTCTGCCCAGTGTGAGAGGCCTGATCTGTCCACCCCAGGACCCCTGTCTGCCCAGTGTGAGAGGCCTGATCTGTCCACCCCAGGACATCTGTCTGCCCAGTGAGAGAGGCCTGATCTGTCCACCCCAGGACCCCTGTCTGCCCAGTGTGAGGGGCCTGATCTATCCACCCCAGGACCCCTGTCTGCCCAGTGTGAGAGGCCTGATCTGTCCACCCCAGGACCCCCGTCTGCCTAGTGTGAGAGGCCTGATCTGTCCACCCCAGGACCCCCGTCTGCCCAGTGTGAGAGGCCTGATCTGTCCACCCCAGGACCGCTGTCTGCCCAGTGTGAGAGGCCTGATCTGTCCCACCCCAGGACCCCGTCTGCCCAGTGTGAGAGGCTGATCTGTCCACCCCAGGACCGCTGTCTGCCCAGTGTGAGAGGCCTGATCTGTCCACCCCAGGACCGCTGTCTGCCCAGTGTGAGAGGCCTGATCTGTCCACCCCAGGACCGCTGTCTGCCCAGTGTGAGAGGCCTGATCTGTCCACCCCAGGACCCCCGTCTGCCCGGTGTGAGAAGCCTGATCTGTCCACCCCAGGACCGCTGTCTGCCCAGTGTGAGAGGCCTGATCTGTCCACCCCAGGACCGCTGTCTGCCCAGTGTGAGAGGCCTGATCTGTCCACCCCAGGACCCCGTCTGCCCAGTGTGAGAGGCCTGATCTGTCCACCCCAGGACCGCTGTCTGCCCAGTGTGAGAGGCCTGATCTGTCCACCCCAGGACCCCTGTCTGCCCAGTGTGAGAGGCCTGATCTATCCACCCCAGGACCCCTGTCTGCCCAGTGTGAGAAGGCCTGATCTGTCCACCCCCAGGACCCCTGTCTGCCCAGTGTGAGAAGGCCTGATCTATCCACCCCAGGACCCCGTCTGCCCAGTGTGAGAGGCCTGATCTGTCCACCCCCCAGGACCCCCTGTCTGCCCAGTGTGAGAGGCCTGATCATCACCCAGGACCCTGTCTGCCCAGTGTGAGGCCTGATCTGTCCACCCCAGGACCCCTGCCTGCCCAGTGTGAGAGGCCTGATCTATCCACCCCAGGACCCCCGTCTGCCCAGTGTGAGAGGCCTGATCTGTCCACCCCCAGGACCCCTGTCTGCCCAGTGTGAGAGGCCTGATCTGTCCACCCCAGGACCCCTGTCTGCCCAGTGTGAGAGGCCTGATCTGTCCACCCCAGGACCGCTGTCTGCCCAGTGTGAGAGGCCTGATCTGTCCACCCCAGGACCCCTGTCTGCCCAGTGTGAGAGGCCTGATCTATCCACCCCAGGACCCCTGTCTGCCCAGTGTGAGAGGCCTGATCTGTCCACCCCAGGACCCCTGTCTGCCCAGTGTGAGAGGCCTGATCTATCCACCCCAGGACCCCGTCTGCCCAGTGTGAGGTGATCTGTCCACCCAGGACCCCTGTCTGCCCAGTGTGAAGGCCTGATCTGTCCACCCCAGGACCCCTGTCTGCCCAGTGTGAGAGGCCTGATCTATCCACCCCAGGACCCCCGTCTGCCCAGTGTGAGAGGCCTGATCTGTCCACCCCAGGACCCCTGTCTGCCCAGTGTGAGAGGCCTGATCTGTCCACCCCAGGACCCCTGTCTGCCCAGTGTGAGAGGCCTGATCTGTCCACCCCAGGACCCCTGTCTGCCCAGTGTGAGAGGCCTGATCTATCCACCCCAGGACCCCCGTCTGCCCAGTGTGAGAGGCCTGATCTGTCCATCTGATGCCTGTTTGATTGAAGCATAGTACATAGGTCCCCTCTGTCGTTGGTTGCTTTTCTTAAAGCATAATTAATTCACTTTTACGTGCTATTATATCACATCATTACTTTGTATATATATTATTTTTTTCAAGCATTCAGATGGGAGATTAGTGTTACAAATTGAGAATAGTACACTGTAGGGCGGCCAGGTGCCATTTCCACTACTGGGTGGCCAGGTGCCATTTCACTACAGGGTGGCCGGGTGCCATTTCAACTACAGGGTGGCCGGGTGCCATTTCAACTACAGGGTGGCCGGGTGCCATTTCAACTACAGGGTGGCCGGGTGCCATTTCAACTACAGGGTGGCCGGGTGCCATTTCAACTACAGGGTGGCCGGGTGCCATTTCAACTACAGGGTGGCCGGGTGCCATTTCCACTACTGGGTGGCCAGGTGCCATTTCCACTACAAGGTGCCATTTACAGGGTGGCCAGGTGCCATTTCCACTACTGGGTGGCCAGGTGCCATTTCCACAACAGGGAGGCCGGGTGCCATTTCCACACTGGGTGGCCAGGTGCCATTTCCACTACAACATTTCCAAACAGGGTGGCCAGGTGCCATTTCCACAACAGGGAGGCCAGGTGCCATTTCCACTACAGGGTGGCCAGGTGCCATTTCCACAACAGGGTGGCCGGGTGCCATTTCCACCACAACAGGGTGGCCAGGTGCCATTACCACTACTGGGTGGCCAGGTGCATTACCACTACTGGGTGGCCAGGTGCCATTTCCACTACTGGGTGGCCAGGTGCCATTTCCACTACAGGGTGGCCAGGTGCCATTTCCACTACTGGGTGGCCAGGTGCCATTTCCACGACTGGGAGGCCATGTGCCATTTCCACTACTGGGTGGCCAGGTGCCATTTCCACAGGTGCCACTGGGTGGCCAGGTGCCATTTCCACTACTGGGTGGCCAGGTGCCATTTCCACTACTGGGAGGCCAGGTGCCATTTCCACTACTGGGTGGCCAGGTGCCATTTCCACTACTGGGTGGCCAGGTGCCATTTCCACTACTGGGTGGCCAGGTGCCATTTCCACTACTGGGTGGCCAGGTGCCATTTCCACTACAGGGTGGCCAGGTGCCATTTCCACTACAGGGTGGCCAGGTGCCATTTCCACAACAGGGAGGCCGGGTGCCATTTCCACTACAACAACAGGGTGGCCAGGTGCCATTACCACTACAGGGTGGCCAGGTGCCATTACCACTACTGGGTGGCCAGGTGCCATTTCCACTACAGGGTGGCCAGGTGCCATTACCACTACTGGGTGGCCAGGTGCCATTTCCACTACTGGGTGGCCAGGTGCCATTTCCACTACTGGGTGGCCAGGTGCCATTTCCACTACTGGGTGGCCAGGTGCCATTTCCACTACTGGGTGGCCAGGTGCCATTTCCACTACTGGGTGGCCAGGTGCCATTTCCACTACTGGGTGGCCAGGTGCCATTTCCACTACTGGGTGGCCAGGTGCCATTTCCACTACTGGGTGGCCAGGTGCCATTTCCACTACTGGGTGGCCAGGTGCCATTTCCACTACTGGGTGGCCAGGTGCCATTTCCACTACTGGGTGGCCAGGTGCCATTTCCACTA